>NW_027526225.1:77475004-77502024 GCF_048455015.1 Haemaphysalis longicornis | reverse complement strand
TATGCAACTGAAAAAAACAACATGAGGGGGTGCAAGCAGAGAGAGAGAGAGAGAGAGAGAGAGAGAGATAGAGAGAGAGAGAGAGAGAGATAGAGAGATATATAGATAGATAGATAGATAGAGAGAGAGAGAGAGAGAGAGAGAGAGAGAGAAAGAGAGAGAGAGAGAGAGAGAGAGAGAGATAGATAGATAGATAGAGAGAGAGAGAGAGAGAGAGAGAGAGAGAGATAGAGAGATATATAGATAGATAGATAGATAGAGAGAGAGAGAGAGAGAGAGAGAGAGAGAGAGAGAGAGATAGATAGATAGATAGATAGATAGAGAGAGAGAGAGAGAGAGAGAGAGAGAGAGAGAGAGAGAGAGAGAGAGAGAGAAAGAGAGAGAGAGAGAGAGAGAAGAGAGAGAGAGAGAGAGAGAGAGAGAGAGAGAGAGAGAGAGAGAGAGAGAGAGAGAGAGAGAGAGGAATGAAAGCTGAAGATGTCGGACTAAGATGTCGGACCTTCAATGAAAGCTGAAGAGTTCGGACTAACAGCACGGCTTGCTACTCCGGATGGGGGTGACTACAGTGAGATGACAAGGGAAAATAGAGAGAGAGGAAAAGAACAGAAAAAAAAGGAGGGGCGAGGGGAGATGCAAAAATATGTAAAATGTATATGTTCAGAGGGTTCACAGAACCTCTTCTAGCCCTGTTTCCGCAAGAAAGGTAAGCAGAGTTTTTGTTCCCAGCTTTGCCTCATCACGATTTCGCCAGCGTTGAAGGAAGTGTGAGAGTTCTAGAGGACCTCGACGTCGGAGTCGCACAAGTTCCTTCGATGCTGGTGTCCGCTGACTGGCATATCGCTGGCAGTGGCTTAAAATGTGCCTAATGTAGTCGGTAGCAGAGCACACTGTACACAGTGGCGACTCTACGCAGTCAAGCTTAAACAATAAGCTTCGTTTGTATGCAACGTTCGCAGCCTGTGTAGCACGCCTTCAGTGCGCTTGTGTAGACCCGGCGGATACCGGAAATCGCACTTAGGTTCTATCACGTGGAGATGCGCATACCTTCTCAGAGGATCCTGCCAAGCCGGCCGATGGAGTTGCCATCTTAGGTCAAATGAAGCTGTTTGGCAGAAGTGGAACCACACAGACATTTATGGCAAAGAGACCACTATTGTAAGTGCAGTATATTCTCGTTATAACGATGTCCTCGGCACGCAAAGCTGACTTCGTAATGAGCCACGCTTCGTGACCTCTTTGCACTGCAATGGGAGCTGTAAAAAACTTTGAAAAAGCGAGATTTAGAAGGAAGCGCTTTTGTTATAATGAGGGTGTACTGTAGTCAAGTCGCTACTTACGCTTTCGAAATGCGCTATAAAAAAGGTACTCAAAGGAGAAAAGATGGCGTAGGTTTAAGTGCGAAGAAACGAGAGTGAACTGGGGGAAAAAAGGTTGGTGGAGAGGTGGGGCTGAGTATGTATAAGTGGAAAACCACTACATCTCGTTAGAGAGGAAGCACCCAAACGGCGAGGCTAAGAAGCCTGAAAAGCCAAGAATACATCGAAAAAAAAAAAGAAAACAAGAATAAACAAGGCGTAAGCACCCGAAACCTAGATATGCAAATAGGATGTACTTGAGCCGATTGCTTCTCGAGAACTTGTCGGGGGTGTCAGAGATCACGAGCTAACGGAAGCAGAATTTCGAGCGAGAAGGCCCTAATGAGTTTAATTTTAAAATAATAAGGCAACAAAAACAGAGCAGGGAATACTCTTTTTATATTGAAACTGAGGGCAAAGTACTTACGAAGCTTAAAGAATTGTTTGAAGACATGAGTACCGCTTTAAAAAAAACGAAACTTGAGTTTTATGTTTGTTTTATCTCTAGTTTCTTTAACAAGAAATGGGGTTAGTTTAAATCTAACCGGTTTCTGTTGTAGCTCTTTTAAAAGTTTTACATGGTTACTGTTATTTTCTTTTCTAAGCATTCTTAATCCATTTTTTTCTCCTTCGAAACAGCCCCACGAGGTCCCCTTGGTAGAGAGTGACAGACTTCAGACAATGTGCAGAAGTGAATTAATTATTTCATTCATTCATTCCTTCATTCATCAGCATCCCTTCACGACGAAAACCTCTCCATATCGCGAGGTTTCAGCCAAATACCACACCTAAGTGGGCAATCTCGTTTTGGTAAGATAATGCTGTTTGTGTCTCAAGGAACCTTGCAAGAATGGTTGCGCCTATCTATTATAGTGTAGTGTAGTGTCGTGTATTGTAGTTTTGGTGAAGAAATGCTGTTTGACTTTCAGGTCATCTTTTCAGAGTGGTTTTACCTAAGTAGTGTAGCCTGACGTAGTGTAGGGTAGATGTAGTGCATTATAGTTTAACGGAGCGTGCAGAAGTGTTTTAAGGTGATTATAATCCAGGTCGTCTGTTTTCTCTTGCACTTAAATGGTCGGCTAAAGGTACCGTGTATCGTGTTCCGTAACCTAATCGTCCCGTTGGAAGCAGTTATGAATCAGCTGTTACGCGCCGCCAATTTTCCAATTTCGCCTGCCCGGTGTACAACGGAGAAATCTGAGCGTCCTTTGAGTGGCGGTCAATCCAGAGTGACACGTGCCCTGTAAGACTTGCGTCGACATGCCCAAATAACGTTTTGGCAACATTGTCTACAGCAAAGTTTAAGAGCTGAAAATTGGGAGAAATAAAGCTGTCATTCTTAACAGCAGTTTCGGGTCATTGATTCATTGCTACTACTTTTTCTGGCGCGTTAACTGTACCTATATCTTCTGTTCAAAATACATTATTAACTTCCGCTTTATAATTATACCGATTCTTTTATTGTAATCTCCGCTGCTCTCTCATGTGGAAAGTTGCTCCAGTCATTCCGCTTTATGTTTAATTTTTTCCCTCCCGAATGGCCTTCCAGCGATAACGCTCTTCTAACACCTTCCTTTCAAATTACAGCTTGCCGAATTAAAGTCTGCGGGGCGTTCGATGCGGGCGAAGCAAATACTCGAAGAAAGAGCGTCAAAAGAGGGCAGATGAAGCAGGGAAGTCCCTAATCACCCATTAAAAGTCAGCGGCATTCAATGCGTTACCCCAAAGGCGATCGCAGGCTGCCCTCATGGAGATTACTATTGCCGCCCAATTACACGGAATCACGGGTTGTAATTAAGACACGGCGCCTCGCGGAGCGGCTCTGCACGTTTCCGTCGTCTTTTTTCTCTTTCCTGTCTTTTTTATGTTTTTCGTTTAATCGATTTCAACCGTGGCAGGCACTCTGGTAACCGTCATTACTATAGGGCGTTTCTTTTTTACGAAACACGCATACATAAAACTGAGGGCAGGGGCGAAAAAAAAAAATCGATTTTGCACTTAAAATTTGAACAACAGGAAAAAGGACGGAAAGAAACGATTAACTTAGGTTGTCCTGGTTCGAGGCCCATAATGTTTGTTTTATTAGAGTGTCTTGAGAGAGCGTGTGTATAAACATTTATTTGAAGCAAAGCAAGCGTTTATGTTGGAGCGCCCCAACAGCTTCAGTGAAATGCTCATGATCCAATGAGAAGCTTGCGCTTCTCTCCTCAAACCTTATAAAAGTCTGACCGCAACAGAAGCTCAGGTACTTCGACACCCACAGCGGTGGCTCAGTGGCTAAAGCGTAGTACTGCTGAGCACAAGGTCGCAGGTTCCATTCCCGGCCGCGGCGGCCGCTTTTCTGATGGAGGCGAAAAGGAAAAACGCCCGTGTGTACGAGATTTCGGCGCACGTTAAAGATCCCCAGGTGGCCTAAATAAACCCGGGGCCTTCCACTACGGCGCGCCTCATCGTCTGCGTTGCGTCGGCGCGTTATACCCTACAACCAATAATAAAATAATGACTTCAAAAGTTACAAACCAATAACTTCCCTAGCAAAATAAGGCTAGCTCAATGAATGAATGAACCCACGTTTATTCCACATTATAATGTGCCGAACCCCACTGCGGTGGAAAGGAAGACGGTGTTAAAGCAGAGGGAAAGGGTATCTGCCTCCGTTTTATTATTGGACGTTTCGGAGGCAGCTAAATTGGGGCCGCTTAAATCTTGTGGCTGTAGCGGAGCCGATCGCAAACCGGTGGCGCCGCCGAGTCTTGAAGGAACAAAAGGTGGGCTAGCCCAGGTGTTTCCCCAAACATACGATAAAAAGTGCAACAAGTGCGGAAAACCAGCGAGGCTGTTCCACGCAATTTGTGGCTGCCCCATCAATGGCGCTCAGGACCCCCCGACAAACACTTGAACCACAGCGCAAACGACGAGACAAAAGACGATAGCAAGAGGACACACGAAACGCTGTTTCGTGTGTCCTCAGCGTTTCAGCGTTTCGTGTGTCCTCTTGCTATCTTCTTTTGTCTCGTCGTTTGCGCTGTGGGTCAACATGCATCACCAACTTGCCCAAGTTTTCACTACAAACACTCTCGAGCTACGGGAGGCCTCTATGACCAGCTCCGACCCTGGGGTTCAGAGAGACTTGATTCTTCGAGGCTTGGGGGAAGCGGAAAAGAACGGGGCTTTGGACGGGGGCAAACGCACGCAGCCAAATCTCAATCATTCGTTCCCAATTAAGACTTTTCCCCTCTCTCGCTCCTGTCAGGTGAGGAGCCTCCAAGTCGAGGTAGCCCTGGGCTTCAGTGGCCGTTCCGGTTCCCACCGCCATCCGACGCTGAGAAAATCCACGCAGTAACCTTTCGCCTGTCACTAAAGGTGACCGTGGGGACGCGAAACTTAGCGCTTTACTAAATGACTAGCACGCACACTTAGGTGTGCTCAACGGGCCATGGAACGAAACATTTTAGGAGTAACACTCAGGGACACGAAACGAGCTTCCTGAATCAGGGCGCACACTCGAGTAGATGATATCATAGCTCAAAAAAGAAAAAGAAATGGACTTGGGATGCCCATGTAGTGAGACGAACCTACAACCGGTGGACAATTAGGGTAACAGAGTGGATACCAAGAAATGGGTCTAGAAGAAGGGGAAGTCCAACAACACGATGAAGGAATGAAACACGGAAACTTCGGGGTTTTAAACTGGGGACTTGAGCAGCGCAGGACGGGAGCAGTTGAAGGTCAATGGGAGAGGCCTTCGTCCTGCAGTGGACCTGAGCAGGATGATGATGATGATGATGATGATGATATTTATGCCACAGGTGGAAACAGTGTGGTGCTATGCGTGTCACAGAAATGAAGTTAGCGTTTTAAGCTCTGTAGGCTCGTATTTGTAAAAGTCAGTTTTCAACGGCACATGACCAGCTTCTTCAAAGACATTTAAGGACATCCAAGTTTTGAGCAAGGATACCTATTTGAAAAGTGCCTGGTGGGCAGGCACGTGATGGGTCAGTCTGCGTCAACGAGGTGAGGCGCCATTATTATATCGATGCGTAACATTCTTTGCCGAATACCCCCACAGCCAGGACCATGCACTGGCCTGAATTTCCACAAACAATACAGATGTGGCGGAAGTGGCACCGGTACGCTGCTACAATAGCGTGAACAGAGAGAATTGGTCCAACCAAAAAAAAAAAAAAAAACAAGAAACAAGAAAAATAAAAAAAATGGCGAGAATGGCGAACCGTGTAACGCCCTGCATTTCCACAAAAATGCAGATTTGGTGGAAGTAACACCTTTAATCGTTATAATAGCGTAAATAGAGATAATTGGTCCGGCCGAATTTCGGAAAAACCAAACAACTTCGCTGTAAAGAACTCCCACTCTAGACAAGCGGCGCATGAATGTTACGCATTAGTAGACAATTCTCTGAATTTCTTCAGATTTTTTAATCATGAACGGGTTCTCCTGGAAGCATTCGTGCGTTTTTATTAAACTTTGGGGGCTCTACAGATGGCACGGACTGCTTTTCCTAACTTTAATGCATTATTCCAGTTTAGGAAAATGTGCTTTTCACACGTACCTTTGGTACACGTGTAATGTAGAAAACGCAAAAGATAGAATACGAAATAAAAGAACATAGGCAGAATTTTTTGCATTTGCCATAAGCAAAAACAAAGGGCAAAATTACAACTTTCAAGGAATTGCTCACAAAAACTTCAAGCTAGCTCAAACAAAGCAGCATCGTTCGTTCAAAACTCATCGGTTCGGCAGAGTGGGAACTTGGGTTCTCGTAACGTTCTCCAGGTCCTACCCTAATTACCAATTTGTCGGGCCAATGGTCACAGCAAAAGAAGATCATTAAGCCCCTTTCGAATACGCAGTCAAGCCCAAAGGACAAGTTCAACCGAATAATGAGCGCCGCCCGGAATTCAGAAGGCTTTACGGGATGAGGAAATGAACCACTGTGAAGGTGAGAAGAAGAAACTAAAAGAAAGTGAAAAGTCTCACGACCACAGACATTGTGCTTGAAAATAATAAAGCCTGTAACTGTGTTTCGGCTATTCGAGGCCTCCGTGATATTGGATGTAGCTGGACTCAGTGAGTATGTGATATTTCAGGGAAAGCTAACTGCAGAACATTTTTTTAAATTTTAAAAGGAAGAAATTTGAAGAAATGGACATTCTAAGGGGCATACATGCTACACGCAAGGTTTTGAAGGACGCGCCAAGAATATAGCTCTGGGATACAAGCATGTCGTAAATAAGTTCTTTTGCATGGGGACAATGTCGGCAGAACCCATTTTTCCGCGCGCGCGTGTTTGTGTGCCTACGTGGGCGCTACATACAGACATCTAGCTTTAGAGCGCATAGCACAAAAATAAAAACGTCATGATCAGTTCCAGGAATCGAATTCAAGCCCCACTAGTCCGAAGGTGCGTACCCACGGCAAAGAATGTTTCGCTCTGTTAACTAAGAGATTAATTTTTATTTATTTATTTATTGATTGATTGATCGATTTATTTATTTATTTATTTATTTATTTATTTATTTATTTATTTATTTATTTATTTATTTATTTATTTATTTATTTATTTATTGATAATAGAATACATTTTCTTTTTGGGTGATAACGTGTGTCATAAAAAGATGCTAATGAAACCATGTTGTTCGACTCTCCAAATTTTTGCGCTACTCTTAGCAGCGGACTCAAATTAAATTTCACCCGTTGAAGGTGGTAAGTGTCCTACGTCATATTCCCCTCTTTCCTGTTCCTACTCCAGCATGCCAATGTTCCTGTAGTCGCCCCTGCATCCCTGTAGTTCCCTGTATCTGTGTTATATTTAAACCATGGCGCTTCGGGAAGCCGAATATTTCCCTGATATAGATTTGGATGGATACGATCGTATGGTAATCAGATGTGCTGAATTTTTTCTATTTACTTTCCGCCGGCCGCACATGTCCTGTTATTTTGGGTCTACTTCCTCCCCAACAAAGGTCTTCGTTCTAAGCTACCTTCTCTAGCCTCAAAAAGCAAAGCACTGCCTTAAATTATCGCAAAGAATTTCTTTACTAATAATAGATTTCTCTGCCCTGGACACCGGTAACGACCTCTTCGATTTCATTTTTTTTCCTCCACCTGTTCGTTTCGGCGTTTTTTTGCCTCTGTTTTTGGTTATCTTAGCTATCATCGCAGTTCCACCGGCCTTTATATATTTCAGCGTTAGGCTTTCAGTCTTTCGTATTCACGGCGTGTCTACGATTTTCATCTAGAGGCATCTAAACATTATGCCGTCCATTTACGGAGATACATTGTTCTAAACATCACCTCAAAACATATTTTACTCTGAGCTTCTCGAACTTCAGAAGATAAATCTAGAGTGTTACCACCCGATGTAAAAAAATGAAGCTATAGAAGGTGCTTAACAGCATTGAAACCCATGGCGCTTGCCTTATGTGAGGGACGGACTAAGAATATTAAATAAGCTTCAGGTACCACGCTTGGAATTCTGGCTTGCTTCCTTCTTTTGTTGCTTCCTTCATTCTTTGCTTCATTGCTTCCTTCAATTCCTTGCTCCTATCTGCACTTGCTTGCCTGCAGGCATAATGACTAGGAACGTCAGTTTTCGCATTTATGCATTTGACGACATCTCCAGGACAAAAAAGCGACCGCCATTTTGTTATTGATTTTACACGCAGCATCGATGCGCCGAAGACCCTTATCGATCGCATGTAAGAGCGGCTAGGACAGTCGAGAGGCTCAATGACAAAACGACGCGATTGCGACGTACACGAGTCGTTATAGGAAGTGGTATTGACGAAATCTGGATCGCAAACCAGACTATGGCCGCTGTGCGAAATCGAACGGACGAATGGAATATTGTTGTGAAAACCTGATATGCCGAAGCTAGTGCTTGACCATTACTATCGCGGTACCAGAGTTGCAAGTCGCTCAAGCAAGCGGAAAATCTGACAGACTGAATTCGGAGAAATGTGTAGGGTTCGCGAGTGCAGGCTTTGTTAAATAGATGCGTGTTGCGATATGATCTCTTTTGAAGAAAAACTTCTTGAAGGCTCCAGGAACACCATTTAGAGATGGGAAATTGCTTTTTACAGCCCTATGCGAAGATTTCATACTGCCCCCTGCGTTTTTACCAAGGGAGACATTTGTTTGGAATATCCGAGAATTAATCTCACCGACGTAAAAGTAAATCCGTAATTTTGTTTCTACGTATGTAACAATTTCTAATAGGTAAGCATAGGAGCGCTGTTTCAATCCCCATAAAATCCAGAACAGGCGATCATTTTTACATTGTAAGGGCAGAATAGCTTCGCAAGAACAACCCCTGTATTACAGACAACGCAAAAGCTTTTGTACAGGAGGTTTATTGCTTTGTTGAACATGACTGGCCAGCTATATTAACCTTTGATTTTTCTAGCCATGTAAAACAGGAGACAGCTTGTGAAATAACCAAATATCTGGAGATTCGGTGCCGCAACAATTTGAAATACAGAGAGAGAGTAAGAGAGAGAGAGAGAGAGAGAGAGAGAGAGGGAGACGCGATTACTTCATTTCCTGCAGGGGCTTGAGAGGGAAGGAGGAGGACGGGGACGGGGCGCGGGAGGAGGAGAGGATTGTTGAATAAGATGTCACAATTCCAGGTTATACGGTCCGTCTAATCTGTTACCGTCCTTGTCTTCTTTGCGCTAAGCCTCCAATTAGGTACGTACCCGCTCGCCCGACTACATGAGTCATTGAAGGTCTGTGAAGCCACAATTCCCATAAACCTGTCGCGTTCACTAATAGCTTAAGTTTTCTAAGAAAACAGGCACACGATAACGCTTATGACGAAACTCGGAACCGGTTATCACGCCAGTTGGCATTGACCCCTGGTTATTGTATTTAAAAAAAAACTGAGTGATGTCGTATTTTGTGGTTCGATTATCCGGAATGTATATTAGTTCATATTATCAGACAACTGGCAGATTATCGGCTATCGCTGAAACGCTGAAATAGTACACTTCTTTCATTGGCAGAACAATTTGCGAAGATAAACTGGGTGACGGTGCATGCCAGCAACCATATGTTTACATAAAAACACCCACAGCACCAAAGTCTGCTGACTTTCAGGTGTGCACCTCATGGAATTATGTGTTGGAACACATCACAAGCAATTATTGAGCATTTTAATATTGCTAATGATACGTGAGCCAGTCGGTAGTGTTTAAACGGGCCCTGCAACACTTCCGAAAAACGCTTTCACTCTTTCCTTCGCGTCTGAAAGCCCTGCGAAGGCTATAGTTATCGCCAGCACGGAGCGGCTCTGCGCGATTTCCTCGTCGCAGCAGATCTGCCTTCCTGTTCCTGCTTTGTGTTTGAGGCTTTCATTTTAAAGTGGCTATTGAATGAGTTCATTGCTGCAATCTAAGGAAAGCCGGTCAATAGCCGCTACACCGCTGTAACGACGCAGTTCGAGCGCTCGAAGAACGCCAAGACCGGGAAAGAGACAAAAATCTTTTTAACAAGTTTCAAAGTTATTTGCTGGGCATAGAGCAGTAAATTTTGGCTGAGCTACTTTCCGGCCTCCTTATCTAGGTACTTGATTTGTTGGTTGACTACGTTCTTCAACCCTTTAGGATTTCAAAAAAAAAGTTGAAAGAAGTGTTGCAGGGTCCCTTTAAGTGATATTACTTGGTGGTTGCCTCAGGTGTAACTTTTAACCGCGTTAGCTCACCCTTCCCTCTATATGTAGGGTTATTTGTTCACGGGTTTTATATTCTTTTAAAATCGGTGGGGAGGGGGGCGTAAAAATCGAATGACCTGAAACTGATAATGGAGGAGAAATCGATTTTACTCTCATACTATTCCGAAATTCTTTTGTTCGCGTTAAATATACAGATATACTCAGTAATACCCAGTTTATTTTACCAGAAAGTATGATGAGCGTCTTACTAACGTGTTAAAATAAGTGTTTGTTTCAAGTTCTTTCATGCTATCACGGTTTTCTAGCAAAAACTCTCCAAAATTTGGCGTTTGTTTGGTAATGGATCAGCAATGATCACAGTAAAGATGATTGATAGCTTCCAAGAAATGAAACATTTTGTTCCCGAAAGGCTCGTCATCGATTTTTTGACACATACTTGCTCACATACGTTATCATCTGCATGCTCGACAAATCGGTCTCCATTAAAGTACCTGTCCGATCATTGAACGTATTTTAGCAGGGAGAAAGTTCTTTTCACATTACAGACTCCATTAGCTAGCCACAACAATGTCAGAGCCGGATATGCCAGCCTGGGGTAGCGATAGAGCCACGCCATACTCAATGAATTCAGAAGATGTGTTTGTCGGGCTTCCCGCAAATAATGGTTGCGAGCGGCGGACCATCAGCGCACGATTGTGCAGAACGATACTTTTAAAGGGTCTAATTCTGGGAGAAATCGAGTTTATCCCGATTCTCCTGAAACATGTTCAGGGTGTAAAATTCCGGTAAAATCGGGTTTTACCCGGAAACGAACAACCCTATCTGTATGCCGTATTCTAAAAGATGTAAGCGCGCAAACGGTGTAAACTAGAGATGTAAATGAAAAACGGCTTAACAGCGCTGCAGTGTCGATGAGCAGAGAGAGAGAGAACAAACTTTCTTTATTGAGCAAAAATAAATACGATGGAGTCTCCGGGGTGGTTTCCTAAGCAATAATCGCCGCCTTAAAATAAATCTGCAAATTTCATTCATTAGAGAGTTCAGCATAGTGGCTGGCGTACGCTAGGCTAGGGGCTGCGGGTACCGGGAGCTGGCAGGTCATGTACAGTCTCTGTCAAAATTTTGTGGGCCACGGTGACCGTGGCCGTAGTAGGTGCGCGGCTGAGCAGAGGCGCTGCGCTTGCCGCTGCCGGCTGGTTACCTGGCTAAAGAGAGTGAGGGGAACTTTCGCGCTTCTTTTTGTAGTATGGCTGGCGCGATAAGGGCTTCGGGGCCGGTTTCTCAGAGCAGTCGCACTTCGCTTCAGCGCAGGCACTTTGCGCAGCACTTGTCACGCCGGACACACTACTAAAGCACGAGTAAAAGTTCCCCTCGCTCTCTTTAGCCGGGCAACCAGCCGACAGCGGCAAGCACAGCGCCCCTGCACAGCCGCGTGCCTGCTTCGGCCACAATCCCCGTGGCCCACAAAATTTTGACAAAGACTGTACGCCTCGCCGAGCCTGCGCATTCGTTCCGATGAGGGGTGGCCTTCCTGGCCGTGTCCGCGCGCGCATGCGCAGTCAGGTACCGGTATCCGCCGACCTTGGTGTAGAGTACGCTAGCTGATGTGCTAAAACTCCCTTTTATGTCTATCGCGTACTTTCGACATTGGTACCTATTTTGCGTAATAGTATAGGACTGGAAATTTTTCCAGCCTGTGTGACCACCTTTACAGAAACCCAGGTAGCGCGAACAAAACCTGTATGGATGCTTTGAGATGTTGATGGAATTTCTGTTGCAGCCATACTTGTAGAAAAATATTAACACCAGGGTTACTGAATTATAACAAACCCGGGCAATTGTACGTAGCGGGTTCAATTCCCAGCCGCAGCGGCCGCTTTTCTGATGGAGGCGAAAAGCAAAAACTCCCGTTTGTACGAGGTTTCGGTGCACGTTAACGATACCTAGGTGGTTAAAATTATTTCGGAGCCCTCCAGTATGGCGCGCCTCATTGCCTGCGTTGCGCCGGATCGTAAACCGTACAATCAAGTCAAAATCACAATTTCACGCACTATTAGACAGGAAAGCGTCGTTTTCCGTGTAACTGTCCGGAATATACTGCAAGGCATTACCTCCTGCGTTCAAATGGTTTCGTCTCTTTGGCCTCCCCGGATTTTCCCTAGGTTCTCTTCCCCAATGCAGCGTAGCAAACCAGACATCGTTATAAGGTTGACCTCCTGCCTTCCTTCTTGCCTTGTCTCTCTTATCGGTCCATGTACCAGATATCATGGTTGAACTATGATATTGTCACGTAGCCAAGGACGAAGCAGTTGTTTGGAAAAGAAACAAGTTTATTGGAGCGAACTTGTGCTCCCCTAACAACTGAAAAGAATACAGAGGCGGCGAAGCAGTGGTCAACAAAGTGACGTACGTGCGTCGGCGAGCGTCGCAGAATCGAATGCCCCGGCGTCTGCTCTGCAGGCTTTTTATCTTTCGGCGCGCGTGGTTCTGGAACCGTCGATTCGCATCGAGAACATTGTAGATGCAAGAAGATTATTCCGGGATGTTCACGTTAGATCGGAATGCTCTCCCTATCTGAACAGATAACACATGCGGCACAGAAAGAAAGAATGGAACACGCGCTTCCCTTGGCACGGAGATAACACAGACCGGCGTAGCCGGGCGGTAAAAGCAAAACACAAATAAACAAACCCAATGCATGGTTCGCGGCATTACCCCCCCTCTAAGAGTGCATCGACCCGATGCTAACATAAGCGACAGTCCGAAAATGAAAATAAAAGTTCGTCATCGTTCGTAGAAAGGTTTTAAGCGAACCACGTGGACGACTTCGGGCCGCGTACGTCGTCGTGATGTGCCGGAGTCACCATCGGGGATCACTTCGTAGGTAAGTTGGCCAACACGTCGCAGAATCTGGTAGGGTCCGAAATACCGTCGCAGAAGTTTCTCGCTCAGTCCGCGTCGTCGGATGGGAGTCCAAACCCACACACGATCCCCTGGTTGGTACTCGGCGTCTCGGCGTCGGAGGTTGTAGCGGCTGGCATCCACCAGCTGCTGGTCCCTTATACGAACTCGAGCGAGCTGGCGGGCCTCCTCCGCACGTTGAAGGTATCCTTGGACGTCGGCGTTGAGGTCGTCGTCTTCTACATGCGGAAGCATGGCGTCGAGCATCGTAGTCGGTCGTCTTCCGTAGACAAGCTCGAACGGTGTCATCTGCGTAGTTTCCTGCGTCGCTGTATTGTACGCAAACGTGACATACGGGAGGACTTCGTCCCAAGTCTTATGTTCAACGTCGACGTACATGGACAGCATATCCGCAATTGTCTTGTTCAGACGTTCTGTTAGTCCGTTCGTTTGGGGGTGGTACGCCGTCGTTCTTCGGTGATCCGTGTTGCTGTAGCGTAAGATTCCTTGCATCAGCTCCGCTGTAAAGGCCGTTCCGCGGTCCGTGATTAGGACTTCAGGGGCTCCATGTCGCAGCACAACTTGGTTTATAAAGAACTTGGCGACTTCTTGTGCAGTCCCCCGCGGAAGAGCGGCGGTCTCTGCGTAGCGCGTCATGTAGTCTGTCGCTACGACAATCCACTTGTTCTCCGATCGTGACGTCGGGAACGGGCCTAGAAGGTCCATTCCAATTTGTTGAAAGGGCCTCCGCGGGACGGCGATCGGTTGTAGAAGTCCGGCGCGTCTTGTCGGCGGCGTTTTTCGTCGCTGGCAGTCCCGGCAACTCCGAACGTAGTGGGTGACGTCGGATGTAAGGCGGGGCCAGAAGTACTTCGCCTTAATTTTTGCAATAGTGCGAGCTGTGCCGAGATGTCCGGAAGACGGGTCGTCGTGGGACGCTTCCAAAATTTCGTCACGAAGGTCTGCGGGGATGACAAGTAGATAATTCGTTCTCGTTCCGGGGCTGAAATTCTTCTTCACGAGGACGGAGTTTCTGAGGCTGAATGCTGGTAAGTTACGCTTGAACGCTCTAGGCACGGCGACGTTACGTCCTTCGAGGTAGTCGATCATTACTCGCAAGTCGGGGTCGGCACGCTGCTCGGCGGCTAGGTCGCTCTCCGTCACGATCCCGAAGAACGCGCTGTCTTCATCAGCGTCTTGTGGTGGTGGGTCGACGGGGGCGCGGGACAGGCAGTCAGCGTCGGAGTGTTTCCTGCCGGATTTATAAACGACTGTAACGTCGAACTCCTGCAGGCGCAAGCTCCACCGCCCAAGACGGCCGGAGGGGTCCTTCAAATTGGCGAGCCAACACAGCGCATGGTGGTCTGTTACAACCTTGAACGGTCTGCCATACACGTATGGGCGAAATTTTGAAATGGCCCATATAATAGCCAGGCACTCTTTTTCGGAGGCAGAGTAGTTTTTCTCCTCCTTCGACAGACCACGGCTGGCATAGGCGATTACGTTTTCGCACCCGCTTTGTTTTTGGACAAGGACGGCACCCAAGCCTATATCACTGGCGTCCGTGTGTATTTCCGTTTCGGCGTTGTCGTCGAAATGAGCGAGCACGGGCGGGCTTTGCAGGTGTTTTTGCAGCTCGCAGAATGCCTTTTCTTGGTCGTCTTCCCAGCTGAAAGCGGTGCTATCTTTCGTCAAGCGCGTGAGTGGCTCCGCAATGCGTGCGAAGTTTGCGACGAAGCGCCGGTAGTATGCGCACAGTCCAAGAAATCTGCGCACGCCCTTCTTATCTTTCGGCCTTGGGAAGTTCGCTATGGCTGAAGTTTTCGCCGGGTCAGGCAGGACTCCCGCGGCGTTGACGACATGGCCCAAAAACTTCAGTTCCTCGTACGCGAAGCGGCACTTTTCAGGCTTCAGCGTTAACCCCGACGTACGGATGGCCTCGAGTACTGACTGCAACCTTGCGAGGTGTTCGTCGAAAGTCCGGGAGAATACCACAACGTCGTCGAGGTATACGAGGCAGGTGTGCCACTTCAGGCCAGCTAGCACAGTGTCCATGACTCTTTGGAACGTTGCTGGTGCCGTGCATAGCCCAAACGGCATTACCTTGAACTCGTATAGGCCGTCCGGGGTTATGAATGCAGTCTTCTCTCGATCTCTCTCGTCCACTTCAATTTGCCAGTAGCCGGTCTTCAGGTCCATCGATGAGAAGTACCTCGCATGGCAGAGGTGGTCGAGGGCGTCGTCGATTCGTGGCAGGGGGTACACGTCCTTTTTGGTGATCTTGTTCAATCGCCGGTAGTCAACGCAGAACCTCAGTGTGCCGTCTTTTTTCTTCACGAGTACGACCGGCGCAGCCCACGGACTTTTCGATGGCTGTATAATGTCGTCGTTGAGCATGTCGTCGACTTGAGTCCGGATGGCTTCGCGCTCGTGGGAAGAGACGCGGTACGGTGACTGTCGGGTAGGTCGGGCTCCATCCTCGGTTATTATCCGGTGCTTCGCCAGAGGTGTTTGACGTAACTTCGAGTTCGACGAAAAACACTCGCTGTAGCGACGCAGCAAAGCCAATAACTTGTTCCTTTCTTCTTGCGGTAGCGCCGGATTCACGTCGAAGGGGTGCGGAAGCTTGAAGGTATCGTCGGGTGCGCGTTCAAAGTCGGCGACTGCTATCACGTCACTTGCTAGTTGCGTTTCTTCGACGAACGCAATTGCAGCGCCCTTGTTTAAATGCTGGTACTCCTCGGTGAAATTGGTGACCAAAACGTGGGATTTGCGATGCTTAAACCGCGCAATGCCTCTTGCGACAGACACACCGCGGTCAAGAAGCAACCTTCGGTCACTCTCCACGATAGCGTCGACGTCGGGAGCAGCACCTTCACAGTAGACGGTGATCATCAAGCTTGCGCGGGGTGGCAGGGTGACGTGATCATCGGCGATCCTTACAGCTGCACGGTGTTCGGGGTTCGATTCGGGCGTCATGGAGTGGTCGGAGGAAAAAGTTATCGACTTCGTCTGGAGATCGATTATTGCGCCGTTGTCTGTCAAAAAGTCCATTCCGAGAATTACGTCGCGGGAGCAGTTGGGCAAAACGACGAACACTGCAGGGTACGTCGTGCCATCTATGGTGACGCGCGATGTGCACGTTCCACTTGGCGTCACGATGTGGCCTCCTGCTGTGCGTATGTGCGGACCGTCCCATCTGGTCATAACTTTCTTCAGCTTAGACGCAAATGGTCCGCTCATTACGGAGTAGTCGGCTCCCGTGTCTACGAGGGCGACTACATCAAAACCGTCGATGGACACCTTGACGTCGGATGCCGCCTTCCTCGAGTTCCGGGTGCGTCGGGGCGTCGCATCTCGGCTTGTGCGTGTTGACGGTCGGGCACTGTGCGTCGTCGTTGTCCATGTCTTCTCAGCGGACGTCTCGGTTAGGTCGGGTAAGCGTCGCGGCGTATAGCTGTCGTCGTGTTCGGGAGTCTCATCAGGGTTAGGTCGGGTCGTCGGGATGAGGGCATGTCGTGAATCACTGTCTTCGGCGCGTCCTTGCGTCGTTGGAGGGTTTCCGGTTTTTCGCCGTAGAGCAACTTCACCTCCAGAAGTTGCTGCTTTTAGTTTCCCCCGCGTGGGCTGGGGGACCTTCCACGGGCGAAGTCAGCGTTGCTACGGCGGTTCGGCGATTGGTATGGGTAGGGCGACGGCGAACGGTTGAAACGCGCTGGGCCACGGCTGGTTTCAGATAGATACTCGTCGATCTCACGTGGTCGTTGGCCAGGGAGAGGGCGAGGTGCGTCGACGGAGAAACCACGCAGTCCGAGTCTCTTGTATGGGCAGCGACGGTAAATGTGGTCGGCCTCTCCGCAGTGGTAGCACAGAGGACGGTTATCGGGAGTTCGCCATACGTCCGTCTTCCTCGGCGTCTGGTTTCGGGCTACCGGGGGTCGGGCGGGTGACAGTGGGCGGCGGTACGGCGGGGCCTCTTGACGGCGTGTTGGAGCAGGTCGGGGTCGACGAACAGCCGCGGAGTATGTCATAGCTTGTGGCTCTCGGGGTACCTCGGATGGCGTAGAAGTTCCCAACGCTTGTTGCACTTCTTCTCTAATCACGTCGGTGAGGGAAGCGACTTGGGGATGCGGCGGCGTTGGGAGAAGTTTCTGCAGCTCCTCTCTCACTATTGCGCGGATAGTCTCGCGTAGGCTGTCGGCCGGGATCCGCGTGCTGCCAAAGTCGTTCTCATTGGCCGCGCCAACAAAGTTGCGGTCATACTGCTTAGCACGCATTTCGAGGGCTTTTTCAATAGTGCTGGCTTCGGTCACGAATTCGGCGACGGTTTTGGGCGGATTTCGGACAAGTCCAGCAAACAGTTCCTCCTTCACTCCGCGCATTAAGAAGCGCAACTTCTTTTCTTCCGTCATTTCGGGGTCCGCGCGGCGAAATAGCTGCTTCATCTCCTCAACGAAGATCACGACACCTTCGTTGGGGTGTTGCGTGCGTGTTTCCAACAAAAGGGCCGCTCTTTCTTTCCGCACGACGGTAGTGAAGGTCTTAGTGAACTCGCTTTTGAACTGAGCCCAGTTTGTCAAGGAGCTCTCGTGGTTCTCGAACCAAGTGCGAGCCGAATCTTCCAAGTAAAAGAAAACGTGCCGGAACGTTTCTGCGTCGTCCCACCTGTTGAATTTCCGGACGCGCTCCAGTTTCTCCAACCATTCTTCTGGGTCTTCTGCGGGGGCTCCTCGGAATGATGGCGGTTCCCGTGGCTGCTGCAGAACGACAGGAGGATTGGCTTGGTTGAGCATGGTGCTGGTAGCGACGTTTTTCTTCTTCGTCTTTTCCGGTAGTAGACCGAACTCGGGTGGTAAATCTTGCACGCGGAGGCTGGCTCTTGTTGGACTGGCTTGGCGGCTTCCAGAGGTTGTAGTGGGCATGAAGGGTGCGTACCCCGCACCTCCACCAGATGTCACGTAGCCAAGGACGAAGCAGTTGTTTGGAAAAGAAACAAGTTTATTGGAGCGAACTTGTGCTCCCCTAACAACTGAAAAGAATACAGAGGCGGCGAAGCAGTGGTCAACAAAGTGACGTACGTGCGTCGGCGAGCGTCGCAGAATCGAATGCCCCGGCGTCTGCTCTGCAGGCTTTTTATCTTTCGGCGCGCGTGGTTCTGGAACCGTCGATTCGCATCGAGAACATTGTAGATGCAAGAAGATTATTCCGGGATGTTCACGTTAGATCGGAATGCTCTCCCTATCTGAACAGATAACACATGCGGCACAGAAAGAAAGAATGGAACACGCGCTTCCCTTGGCACGGAGATAACACAGACCGGCGTAGCCGGGCGGTAAAAGCAAAACACAAATAAACAAACCCAATGCATGGTTCGCGGCAATATCATTGTTTGCCTGTTTTTTTAGATGCCTGAATTTGGCGCAGGGTCGTTCACGATCTTGGTTCAACGGACGATTGTCGATGACCACAGAATTAAAGACAGTCCATTCCATCACTTCAACGGCTACAGAACTTACCGCCATCCGTTGCGCCCTTCACACCATTGAGTAAGCCTCATGCCGAAGATGGGCGATCTTCGGTGACTCCAAGCCTGCGCTTTAATTGCTCCAGTCAGCCCTGTGCCGTGGACCCCTGTGCCGTCGACCCGAGCTGCTTGCCGAGATAAGGCTACTGTATGAACATGCTGCTCAAGCGGGTCATGACATTGCCTTCCAGTGGCTTCCCAGCCACTGCGGTATTGTCGGAAATGAAAGTGCGGACTCTGCCGCCCGCTTGGCACAGCAAAAGTATGAGACCATATCCATTAAATTATCAAGAACGGACGCCGCTTGGACTCTTACCCCGGAGACCACGATAGCCAAATGGACTACCCAAGAGTTCACGAGCTCTAGTATTCATGCCCTGGACCGGCATCTTCAGCGTACTCTTCCATTAGGCCTCCCACGAACTGATGCAGCCGTTCTTTGCCGTCTCTGGCTTGCAGTCGCCTTCACAAATGCTTACCACCATTTGATTGGAATGGCAGATAGTGAGACGTGAGAAGTCTGTGACACAGCGAAGAACATACACAATCTTCTATGCGAATGCCTACGTTTTTCATCGGCAAGAAGGCAACTCTCCTCAACTTTACGCATGCTTGATTCTCGGCGGGCGTTCTCTGAGGAGAAAATCCTGGGCCCCTGGTCGTCACCGTCATCTACTGACAAGGCGACAAAAGGGCTCCCGTGCTTCCTAAAAGCAACGAACTTGCACAGAATACCGTAGCACAAAAGACTACTCTCTGTGAAGTCAATGAACTCTATTGTCTATAGTGACGTAACGTTGGCCACACCTCTTTACCCTCTCTCTTTACCTTGACCTTCTTTTATTTATTCAAATTTATTCAAAAAGACCCCTAAAGGCCCTCACTAGGAGGGTATTACATAGGGGGCAGGATACATTGAGAACGAAAAAAAAGAATACTAGCAGTACGTTAATAGGCAAACAAATAAATACAAGTGGGTGTGAGGCAAAAAAAAGAAAAAAAAAAGACAGCAAGAAAGAAGGAAAACAAACAAAAAATCTTGAAAGAACTCTAGAACCTATAAAAGCACTTTTTAGTAAAGTTAACACACGAAGTAAGTGTGTAAAAGTTCTTGGAATTTGGTCGGGTCTGTAAAATTTACAATGTGAGATGGCAGGGCATTCCAATCCACAATTGTGCGAGGTATGAAGGATTGTGAATATTTGGAAGCGTGGCATTTCACACGTGTCACTTTTAAGGCATGGTCCCGTCGGGGAAAGATGGTCGGTGTCGATGAAAAGAAATCAGGATGAAGAGTTTTCATCTTTTTTTGTTTTTTCATTGTTCCCCTTCCCCACGTGTAGGATAGCAAACACGTCCACAGCCTGGTTGAGATTCCTGCATTTTCTTTACCTTTATTCCTTCCTTCCTTCCTTCGGTCGCATTGCATTCAGTACCGATAATGGTCTTGCTGATATGGCAACAGGGGAACTAGAGACGAAGTACACCGATATATTATATATGCCAACAAGAGAAAGCACCGCACCCTACTCAACCAATTGGCTACACACTTCGTTTGGCCCCTGAATGCAGAAACCTTGTAACCTAAAAGTAAGAATTTAACGACTGCGCAGACAAGCCGCGGTTTTCTTCAGTTTTAAGTGCGAATGCACTTTATAAGCGACCCCAAACCATCCACCGCCGGCGTCGGCGGCGGCGGCGGCGTCCGCAGTGCTCCTCTATAAAGAAACAGCATCCGGCGCCAGGTTTCGATCCGCGGACTTTGCGGCCGCAGCGCGACGCTCTACCGACCAAGCCACGGACGCGACGTGATATCAGCGTTAGTGACGCGCCTTATATCTTTAACGCATTCAAACTACGTCGTCAGCGGCGTGCGTTGGCGACTCAGCGGCGTTATAGCGGCTTGATAACTGCGTGGTGTACACGTGATACTACAAACCCGATGGAAGAGATGGAAGAGAAGGCGGCGAGGCGGTGGGCTGCGGGAGCCGAGCGCAAGCGCCGCAAGCGGGCCGACAACCGTGCATTCGCACTTTCACATTCTCCCCCTCGGGGAAATGCGGGGGAATTTTTTACGTGGGGCCGTATACACTGCTTGAAACTAGCCCGAATACGTATTTTAAGCCATTCGTGCTGCAGTGGCGGTGGCAGGAGAACACTTTTTTTTTCGGCAATTTCAGGCTCCGGGTCATATCGACGGAATGATTAAGCACGGAATGACGCACCGCCGCCTGCCTTTATTGGTTGGTATCCCTACGCGCATATTAGGAAAACCCGAGTGATGTATGATGGCACGTCTGTAGTTCTATTTATTTCTTCGCATTAATCTTTAGACTGCATCTGGCGGGAGAAATAAATCAGACGCCAGATATTAAAAATTCGAGTTCTCAACAGCCCTTGCCGTTTTTTTCTTTTTTTTTTTGCGTCTTCTGTGCCCGTTATGCGGTATGCGTATAGTGCACGCCTCTCCTGCGAACGTTGGACAAGCGTCATATTTAATTTATCGCCGTACCTGCTGTTTCTTTTTCTGCTCAGACAGAGACGCGGCGAACATTGTAATATTACATGCATACCGTTCATGTTACGTAACAATACGCAGCATCATGAACGACTTGACAATGCTCGCATGCGATATGCAAAACCCTTTGATGTAAACGTACATTATTTCGTACAATTGACGTTGCGCGATCTCATTTCACTGGCGGAATAACCGTGGTTATCTTTACCTTGTCAGAAGCTTTTATAAGAGCTGACCGAGTGGTGATGTCGCCGGAACAAGGACAGATTAGTGGCCAATGTTTCTCGACACCGCAGAGTTGCTAGCGCCTTCTTTTCATCTTGGTTCTGGCCCCACAAACGGTTATGGTGTCCCACTCCTGCCCTCCAGAGTGTCCTTCTCAGCAAACTGTAACCCACATCGCAGGCAATACAATTTAAGAAAGAAAGCCCGCCTGGACTGGACTGGAAAGGACTGTATTGAAACACTTCCTGCAGGAGCCGGGTTACGGCTCCGCCTCGTCGTGGCCTGGCGTCGCGCCTTCTTCCGCGACCCTACTCGTCACAAGCCCGTTTTACGGAGCCCGTGCCTTTCGAGCGCGGCGAAGACCTGCTCGATGGCCCATGACTGGTCCGTCTTGCTTGTAGATTCGATGGCTCTCTGGAGTTCCTCCGGATACTCTTCGAAGTGCGCGCCGTCTGGGTCGGTGGCACAGTCCCACATGATGTGCCACCGGTTGGCCGCTCCTTTCTTACACACACTGCACTGGTCACTCGGGTACTCGTCCGGGTACATTCGGTGTAAGGAGGCCGGCGACGTTGTCGACGCCGTTTGGAGTCTTCTTAGATGTATCGCCTCCTCTCGGCCCAGTTCTCGGTGGCAGACGATGTCATTTGGACGTCACCTGCCCTTGCCGTATACACTTCACTTACAGTGGGGTGTCCCTGAAATCCCACTTCTTAATTGCGATTAGGGGGTGTGAAAGGACACTCAACGTGTAATTAAATACACCTTTCAGTTTATAGAGCGTTGCTATAGATGTCGCATGTGTTGTGCATCGGTGGTGGATGGCCTTTATTATATCCCTTGTAGGAAGCAGACTCGGTTGGTGTGGTTGATGCGGCGTCCTACATTTATTTGGAGAGCATAGGCCCAACCAGAAGCTCCGGGCTTACGCTAGTGTGTCAGTGAAGGTAATTTATTTAGGCGAACTTGTGCCTCCCAGCAACTCAGCGAAGAAGTTCCTTCCTCCAGCACACCACGCGCTAGGTAGCCCGTCTTCGCCGCTTCTACTTCTGGCCGGGCCTACGCTCTCCAAATAAATGTAGGAAGCCGCATCAACCACACCAACCGAGTCTGCTTCCTGCATGTGGTGACCCGAAGTTCCGCGCCATTTACCCGGCCAGCGGCACACCGACATGGCGACGTAGGGGGACCCGCCGATACCGGTGTTCGATGCACGCCACGTCAGAGGAAGGTTCTTCAAGTTCGAGGCTACCCACTGGCTCTACCATGTCAGTGTACAGCCTCTGAAGCACTCCATCCTCTGGGAGACGCTTCCGCTAGAGCTCCGCCGCGTCCTCGTCCTACCACCGCCCAGCGCCACCCCCAACGATGCTCTTTGTGCTGCCGTGCTCGCGCACTACGGCTTCAGCGAAAACCGCTTTTGGACCGCACCAGAAGAGGTATACGCACGCTCTGCGCACGCACCGCAGCCGCCCATTGTACCCTCTGCGCCATTGCCTTCGTCCGCGGCCACTAGTGTCAGCCACCTGTGCGGTAGCCGCACCTACACCGACGACACTTGCAGCGGACGACGTCACGGAAACCTACCAGTCACAGCCGGCCTCGGCCGCTTCTACCGCCTCATGCGAGGGCTCTGGTGATCGAGTTTCTGGTGTTACCACCAAATCCTGCACAATCCCAACACCTGCTACGCCACCATTGCTAGTCATATGCCCCACAAAGTTGACAGACTGCCCTGCTCCACTGCCGTCGCAGCATTACTCACGGGAGTCGCATGTCGTTGCACTCCATGCCAACCCCGACGAGCTCACGTCCCCTGTCCTGCTGCAGTCAACAGTGCACCTGGATTCTCAAGGACGTGCAAAGGCCACCAGTGACGACTGCGTCCCGTCCGTCCGGCTACCAGCGCAACGCCCAGAAATCTATGCACAAGAGCACGTTGAGAGCCCACCCAAGGCCTCAACACCGGGAAACCGGGCTATCGCTCGTTGCTTGGATGACCCGACCGCGGCCACACAATCTCCCGACCAGACAAAGTCTGTTATTCGGCGCCGCTGTCGTCGCCACCGACGTCCTAAGCAGCAGTCGCCAAAGCGAGTTTTGTCGCAGGGGCTCCTTCAGTGCACGCCCCCAAGCCGTCAATGGCGTCTTGCCCAACGCCCTTGGCAAATACTTGCCAAGTGCAAATTCGTGCAAATTCGTGGCAAATTCGTGCAAATACTCGTCGGCGCTCCGGCACTCGCGTGTCTTGCTGTAGTCGCGCTCAGCAGAGGTGTCATACCACGGACGCGCATTACCAACTGCGGAACAATTCTGAACCCGAAACGGCGCTCGAAACTTCCACATCATGGACATCAGCCTACTCGAACAGGCAACCGAACGCCGTTGTGCACGCATCGCAAGAGACTGCTCGTGGAGCTACAATTCTCGGAGCATTGCCATTTCATCTACACCATGGCCGCGGCTCTAGCTTCTTTCACTTCGGGACTTCAAAACCGCCCGCTATTTCGTCCCCTCCGCTACTACCAGCCAAGACCACCCGACGGCTTCTCCTCACCAGATGCTCTCACGGGACTGATCACGACCACCCAAAGACATGGAACGCGGACATACATTACTTATGGCCCCTTCTGTACATACATGTACATAGTGCATAGCGCATTTTCGTGTATTGTTATTTACCTTTGTTACTTTACCGCGCTTCACGCTAGGGGGGGGGGGAAGCCCTGTAGCGACGCAATCGCCATCATCACCACCAGCGCCCAATCATCATCACGGTGCCTGGACGGCGTCAACAGTTGCACGCGACAACAGATGGAACGTCGAGTCAGCCGCTGGACGGCCGCCCGTTCTGGCCGGGCCTACGCGACCTGAATAAATGTAGGAGGCCACAGCACCCAATCGAGTCTGCTCCCTACACACTCAATAACAACCTGGTACTAGTACCGCCCACCATTATACCCCCAGGTCTGGGATGCTGCTTGGTACGGCAGTAGGTAACATCCCCTGTTACCAGTGAGGCTTTTACTCGACAGGTGGTATTATAGTAGGGATGGCTTCCTGGCAAACAAACGGAACTTTTTTTTTCAAGAGAGCGTGGTTTGAACACCCCAACTGAATATTCGGATGAAACCTCCCATATCTGAAAGGCCTTCGTCCTGCAGTGAAATAATGAGGCTGATGATGATGTTGAGGATCACAATGAGTAATCATAAGAAGAGAGGATCATAGGGGAGGGATACCGGAGAAGGGAGGCAAGACTGGAAAAAGCACGAGGGCAAGGAGGGGGAGAGAGGAGGAACCTTTTTGTGGAAGGGGCGGCAGGACTGCTAGCGTATTTCGAAGTCATTTGCACCGAAGAAAGCTGACATGCGGCCATTTTTAGATGCGAAGCGTCTCGTGCTCGGGGCTGTGTCCCTCTCTCCCTTGTCGTTGTTGTCCGCCGTCCACACACCCCCTGCGCATGCCTGGCCAGGTACCGCTGATGATGATTGTGGCAGGATGCCTCTAAGGATTGGCCAGCCTAAGAATCCATCGCGAGATAGCTTCGCGTTCAACCAACGTCGTCATCTTCTCGTAGGGGCAACCCTGAGTACCATGGACCCTGAGTCGACCCTATGGCTGCTTCGCATACTACGCAGGGTTCCCATGCGCGAAGATGGTGAAATTTTTTTTAGCCAAGAATTTACACTTCGTGAAAGCCGAAAGTCCCACCGCGTATACAAACCCGCACTCTGTACCGAGGCCTCATTTTAGCAGTACCGGATCCTTAGCTTGCAGCTGCCTTTTCTCTAGTTCCTGTTCCTTCTATAACTGTCAGTGTTATTGTACAGGAACTGCAAGAAGCATTATTTTGGGTTAGCAGCAGCTTCTACCTGTCTGGTACTACTAGAAATGCGAAGTCAGTTCGCACATATAAAATCCAACATACGAACGACTTCGGAAGAGGAAGCAGTCCAGGAAGTTTGACGTACAAACGTGATGGTCTTTCCGTTGTATGTATGTTCCGTTGTATGTTTACACACTGTGAGAGATTACAAAACATCAAGTAAAACAAGCTCTTTCGATGTTTAAAGTTTAGCAGAAAGTGTAATTTTAGCGAAGATAGAGGTAACCACGAAAGAAAAATTTAGTAAGTGCAACATTCCTACATCTCTGTGTCCACTTTCTTCTAGAAATAAGCTCCGCAGTGGCGTGCCTTAGAGACTCAGAGGCTTGAGCACGACTTGCGCGTTGCCTTCTTTGTGAAAAGGGAAAGTAGAAAGTTCAGGAATAACGGTCGAGGGGCTTGGCTACAAAAGCTGGATATATGCTTGTCAGAGGTAAGCCAATCCGATGCGATTCGAAGCTTCTCTGGAGCGAGATTTATGGGGTCCGCTATAGCAAAAGCCGTAGCTCGCGACCGGAAAGAAATGAGGTCGTTATTGGCAGCCGCTTTTCAAGTCGGCTCACGATCCGACTTAAAAGTTGGCCGGCTGACCAAAGGGGAAAAAAAAGTTCTTTGATCACACAACACGGGCTCACGAAAAACTTATGGCTAACGGGGAACGGACGGAATTGGTGTTAGGGAGCGACGGACCGGGAACTACAAGGACGGGGAAAGTAAAGGACGGGCGGCGGTAATGGGCAGACGTGCTTTGAAAACGAAATCTGAAGAGACATCTTACATTTTTTATTCTTCTGAAAGACACCGTACTGCCCCCTATTCTTTTTATTTGAAACACGTTCTATCTTATTCGCTTCCTCTTTTTGTTTACCAAGAAAATCGAAGCGAGCCTCTGATGTCCGGGTCAATTCTCGATTCGGCCTTACCGGCATGGTACTCCGAAAAAGAATTTCTCAAATTTGGCACAAAAAAATGGGAAATAGAAGTGATCCCGCATCCGCGATGTTGCGCTCACAGCACCCCACACTAGCGCGTGTCTCTTGAATTAAGTATTGATGCCTGAACTTCGTCAAGCTGTGCTTTGCCAACTTTTATTCTAAGAGTACCTTTTTTGTTCCAAATGTAGCTGTTTCTGGCCCTTATGAGGCACCGAAGAACGGCAAAGAAATGTCCAAAAGGAATTCCTGTCTATTTGTTCGACCGCATTGGCAAGAAAGGCTATAGTAATGTAGCGAGGAAACATGACTCTCCGGCGGAGCGGTTTTAATTGCCAGTATATTTTACGAAGACAGCACCACTTCATGAGATATGAACTCGTGCAACAACAACAACAACAACAACAACAACACTGATGACGACAAGGACGACGGCAACAACAATGGCAACAAAGCAGCACCAACGACAACAACGGCAACGACGACAACAGAAACGACAATGCCAACAACAACGACAGCAATAAACAACCCCAATGACAACAACGGCAATGACGACAACAACGATAATTAAAACAACGACAAGAGCAGCGGCAACCAGGATGATGACTAAACTCCCGAGGAAACTCGACGATACTCCCTGAAAATTTCTCGCGTCACTGGTTTGCTAGACCAGATAAGGAATCTCGCTGACGTCGAATTATAAAGAGAGCCCAAGTCCTGTCGCAGTCGAAAGAGACCACAAGCTCTACCGTAGACAGCAAGATATCTCCAGAATAACACCGAGATGAAGCGACTCAGTCACACCAAACGGTAAACCTTCCTAGCAGACGTGATTGACGAGGTATGTAGGTTTAAACGAGCAGGAGGTTTGTCTATTTCGTCAGACACCACCAGATCACTGGTGTTTCACAATGAACACATCAACTGCGACTACGTTTTACCAAATACCTGTGCTATAGCACTACCGGAGGACGCGGCACTGAT
>NW_027526225.1:77403792-77474904 GCF_048455015.1 Haemaphysalis longicornis | reverse complement strand
CAAAGCGGCTTAGCACTGCTGGGGTCCGGCTGCCATCTCTCTCCTGGGATCTACTGTCAGTGTGGGGCGAAGCTAGGTCGACACCCAGAGCTGCTGTTTCTCCAGCCTTGCACCACTAGTGCAAGCTGCGCTAATTTTATTTATTTATTTATTTATTGAAAGAGCCCATAAACAACCAATAAAACGTATTAACAAGCTATATACAAAACGTATACGTATAAGCGTATATACAAAATACAGGCTATGCGGTAATCAACAGGCAAAAAAAGATTCGATAAATACGTAGGGTTGTACGTTCTGTGTATGAACGGAGGTGCACAATATGTTAAGGTACAAGAAAGTCAACACCTTGGAAATCAAGCCTATAGCTTGTATTCACCGGCGAGGCACGCATGCAGGCAACCATGTGAGTGCGCCGTCACTGGTTACGTCGGGATCCGCGGGATGGCGTGCTAAGCGCATGATGTGTGATGGACGTTCCAAACTCTACCCCACCGAACGCAAAGTAATGCATCAAGTCCAATGTGAGTGCGATTAATAGCACCTCTGTTGACACCACCGTCGAGAATCGGGTTGAAACGGAGCAGACGACGCACGCCGGTGTTTGTATTTGTCTTCGGCGTGCGAGCGCAGTGGCACAAGCCGCGCCATGTCCGTGGCCGTTTCGAGTGTTGCCAAGCGAAGAAATACCTAAACGTTTCAATGAATAGCACCTATAAGATGCCGCGCTTGTTAGACGAATACCGATGCAATGCAAAGGATGTTTTATATGGGACGCAAGTCATGAAAAGTGCGGGGAAAGAGTTTGAATGAAAATTCTAATTCCTTACACGCCCGAATACTGAAAAGTTACCAAATGGCATTTCTAGAGAATGCAAGATTGCTGTCCTCTGGGATCGTGGACATGTGCACATTACAGATATGTTATCGCTAGCTTCGATATGGAAATATATTTGTGGAAGAAGAGGTCTTCTTGGCACATGATGGCGAACAGATTTTTTTTAATACCGGGCAATCATGTTTCGTAAATATCTTTTTAAGCAGTAACTTTAAAAAGTCGACATTAAAGAAGTCGCTCCTGGTGCACCTCGTCTGCAGGCTGTACGGCCTGAAGTGTAGGGTATTAAAAACTCGATGACCTCGTACCTTCGAAAAAAATGCGCGCCAATCAACCCTGTGAAGGTGGTGGGTAAGCGAAGACGTACACGACACCAACAATGATTACCCATGCGATGTAACTTGAATTCACACACGTGGCTCTGAAAAGAGTGAAACGAGAGACAAGTGAAATTCACTTAACCACACCCTTTATTACTTCAAAGAGATAATCTGTGCTAAGGTCAAATCAATGCATGATTCATGAACGGTGGTTGGTTGAGTTGTATTGGAACACATGAGTGGAAACCCTTTTTTATATAAAATTAAAGGAAGCTCAAACCTGGTGTTAGACGATCTCACTTCTCCTCCATCTCTTCCGCTGCCGACGGAAGCGACGAGATCGGCAGCAGAGACGGGGGAGAAGTGCGATCCCTTGCGTTAATTGGTAAGCTCCTTTTAATTTTTTATGACTCCTAGCGCATGCGCAAGGCGCGCACATGGCCGCTACCTGTGCCGTGGGTGGAGCGCACAGCGGCACGAGAGGTCGCGTGACGATATCACGCGGCATTCAGCGAGAACGCAGGGGGTAAACCCGCAGGTGTGCACGGTGAGTGCGCCGTCTGTCGCCCCGCTTTCCGCGTGGGCTCGTATCTCAATCGTAAGACAACGAGATCTCGCTCCGTTTCTCTATTCGTTCCAGGTTCTATTCCTGGCAGTGCCGGTAACTTCTTTTATTTGTTCGCGGGAGTTTTCTGTTGGCACCAACGGTCCCAACAGAACCCTTGGGGAGTAGAGGTGAAAATCTTCGCTTAAAAATATTTCGGATAATCTCACCTGAACGCTCTAGAACCGGAGAGATGCGCTATAACTGAGGCAGTTCTATATTGCTGAACCCAAAATGAGCTTCGCAAGAATCAGGGCTCTGTAGATCGCGGAAAAGCACGATTCCCGTCTGAGCTCTTCCGTGGCAGACGAAATAGCTACAAGCGTACGGAAAAGAAGAAAGGGTACGGGAGTTTACGTGAGAGCTGAGCATTCGAAATTGCACTTAAGTCGCGCGTAATCGTAACCGGTTTCACCTTTTTCGTATCACAGTAGCAGGCGAATGAGGAAGACGACGTTTTGCGGGTGTAGACAATAACTACGGTTTTAATGTAGGAGCATCACTCACGCGTTGCTATAAGCTCAGCTGGAGAAAAAACGCGCGTTTGTAAATCGGCGCGACCGAACCGTGCGACCGGAAGCTGTTGAAAAGAAAAAGCGTTGCTTGAGTGTGTCGATGTCGGCAAACTTCTTCTGTCTGGCGAGCAATTAAAAAATGTCCTAGGGCCTTTGTATTTTGATATCACCGCTTATATTGCCCTAGAAAGATGTTTTCTCAGCAATACATTTCTGTAAAATAGTAAAACCAATTTTAACGATTTCAAAATTTTCTCTCTCTAAACGTGGCTCCCCCACAGTATGTGTTGCAGTGAAGCCTACTCGTAAACAATTGGCCGCGTATCTGCACCTTTTGTTGCACATGTCGGCGAAAGACGATAGTCGACTGGCGCCCCTGCCAAGTAAATGCATCCCTTCTCTTTCCCGCTCACCTCTCATGCTGTGCCCTTCCCGTCTTGTTCCTTCCAAGATGAACACGCGAGAGGTATGCTCAAGACAATTTAAATTTACCGCGTTCCACTGCTCCAAGTCAGGTGCCTCGATGCCAGCGCTGCCTACTACTACAACGTTTGTAGAACCATGATGCCCCACTGCGCGAGCGTTCCAAGCGGAACGTGTATCCCACCTAGTGGAACCTTTCGTTGCCGTTGCCTTTTGACTTCTTAAATGACGCCAGGAGGTAGCGCTGGCAACAGCAGGTGACGGTTTTCTGCCGTTGATGTATTATTTCATTTGCTATCGCAAAAACCAAGCATTCATGATTTTTTTAATAAAGGAACACTTAAAATATCACTTATGGATTGATTTTCTGCCATATATTTGTTTAATATCTTGATCTTGTTCAACAGTGTTGACAAGTATGAACGCTGACACCGGACTTAGACGTTTAGATTTGGCTGTGAGCATATAAGACTATTGCGCAGATTTTATTTTACTTTGGCCAGGTGGCTGAATCGAGTCCGAGACAGACAGACATACAGACAGACCACAATTTCTGCGTTTAAGTAGCCCAAGAAAGACTATCGTCTTAAAAAAATTGCGTTCCTGCATGTTTTGCGACATCCATACGTAAACATAGCAGCACAAAACTAGCGGCTCTAGACTCAACGATATAACTGATCCACAGAACCCAGCGTCACTAAATAAAGGATTTTGACGCTAACAGAACCCATCAAGAAGTGACGGTCACGCAGTCTCTAGTAGTGCCCACGTAGTTTGTGTACGTGTGGTTGGAAGTGGGGGAGATTTAGAGCGATGTAGTCATTGGTGCACAGAAGAGAAGGGGCGTGAACGTCCTCTTGTAGTTTGCATCTACTTTTAGGAGGCAGTAGTGTCCGTAAACGTTTCATAGCGTCTGCAAACTGCCCCACTATAGGGAGAAAACGTGTACAGCTCGGATGATTTCACCGCGTGTTGTTTTGGTGGACGCCGCAGTGTTAGCGCTCACCCGAAAACTGAAAAATAATTTACACCCCTAAGGAGAAGTTTGGCGGTCCATGACTAACACCCTGACACCCTAGCGAAAACACAAGAAAGCGCACCTTTACAGGGTGTTGTGTCGTGTAAAGCATCGTGTAAAGCATCCTTCTTGTGTTTTAGGGGCGACGCCCCGTTAGGGGCTCGGGCTGTTGGCGTCTCCTGTCGTCGCCGTTGTAATCGTCGTCTCATGCACACCGGGAAACTCATTTACGCCTCGCGCTAGAACGTAATGTGTACAAAAAAAAACACCGGTACACTCGTTTACGCCTTGCACTGGAGAGCTTCGTTCTTCAAAGACAAGAGAGAGAGAGAGAGAGAGAGAGAGAGAGAGAGAGAGAGAGAGAGAGAGAGAGAGAGAGAGAGAGAGAGAGAGAGAGAGAGTTTAATAAAAGACGGTGCCCCTATTCCGGGGCTCCGGGTATGGAGCTTAGGGCCAACTCTGCCCGTTCCGTCAGCTGTCGCTGGCCTTGAGCGGTTGATTTGTCCAGCCACACCACCCACTTGGCGACGGTGACGTGAGGTATGGGCGGGAGAGCGGGATTCTGGGTGCATGTGCAAAGTGTGTGATACATGTCCGCGTATTCCCCGCAGTGTGGACATTGTGGGGTACCCTGCATTTTTCGGAATTTGTGGATCATGTAAGGAGTGGGGAAGCGTCCGGGTCTGTATTTGTCGAAGTATAGCTGCGTGCCGTCGGGTTAGTGTGCTGTGGGGTGCCGGAAACAGCTGTCTGGAAAGGTGTGCCTCCCGAAGAGCTTCTCTTATATCAGTGTAGCGGCTGCCTGAGAAGGGCATTGCCCTCGGATGACCATCCGCTGGTGCCCGGCTGATGCATTCATGCCCACGGACCCAGAGCAGCCTGAATCATGTTTAGCTACCCTGTATCGCATTTTCTATTATCTGTGCCGTAGTTGTGTTCAGCTGGTTGTGAATGAGCCGGCGACACTACGCTTGCGAGTCGCTGAAGATTATTGCACAGTCTTTCTGAGTGCAGCTTTCAATGGCTCTTGCTATTGCTCTTGATTCAAGGTCGGCTGCTTTTTTGCAGTTTCTTTTCGGTGGCGGCTGTCACAAGCTCCAATTCCCTGTTGACAACTGTTATGACACCTGTTCCGTTGGAGAAACTGGCGTCCGTGTACAGTTTGCCAGTATCCAGATCTGTTTTTTCAATCATTTTCAGGAGGGCCTTTGCGCGCAATGCTCTCCGGTCCTTGTGCCTTGTGGCGCTCATGTTGGTTGTTAGGGGGGCTATTTTAATCCTTGCTCGTCTTTGGAGTGAGCTGCGTCTTGCGCTGATATTCATCTTTCACTTCATACCCGAGACTTCTCAAAATTTGGATGGCCTGTCCGGAATTCAAAGACAAGAGACTTTCACAGCAAGGCTGTATGCCTCTACCCCCCCTCCAATGGTTTCATCTTCGTTGGCAAAAACGCCAACGCGCCAAGAATACACTTATACACTGCATGCTTCACCCCTGCCCAGGTTTCACGTTAGCGGAGATGGCCCGGGAGTTTCTTTTTTTTCTTTTTGATCGCTCTGTGAGGATGTGTAAACGATTCTACAGTGCAGTAAGTATGCCGGTGTACTGCACAGCTCCTACAGCGCGGTTGCGTGCACCGTTGCCGGGACGCCGTCAGATGCAGGGGCGTGATTTACGGGGGGGCCCTGACAGGACGCGTTATTATGCAAATATTTCTAATCGAGGCGGACGTGGAATGCCGCGGAGTGTGGGCGGCGGAAAACGGCGTTGGGGACGTGCGTTCGCGTTCTTACGCTGGAGATGACGGGCAGTTTTGCACGCCCAGGTGTCATCAAGCGGCTCGTTCCTCTTTTCGCGCAGCGATGACTGTAAGGCCTACACCCGGCGGTAAAATGATCGTCGTTCAAGAAAGCGAATTCTCCTCTGGGTGCGGAAGGGAAAGACCGATAGATTTGGGGCGTCATTCCTGTATGCAACACGGAAGGACAATCTCAGTGGTCATCAAATGGTTCGTTATATCCGATATTCGTTGTAACCATAGATGTAAAAATCGGCTGTAACAAATCGACAACCTGGCTCGCGCAAAAATACTTGATACAAAAATGCATTTTTAAGGCTTAAAATCCACAGTAAACAAGGCAACCCTTACCTTTCTCCTTGTTGAATTTCAAGCTGAATGAGCAGGGACATGAGTACGTGAAATTACAACAGAACAGAATTCAGTTGACAAAAAAAGCCTTCTATTTATTTGATGAAGGATGTGATCATCATCTGGTGTCTACTCAGAGCACTGAGCAGGATGGAGTTTTCCACAGTGTCCACGAACAAAAGGGCCTTTACACTTATGCAGTTCAGGAGGACATTTTGTTCTTTTTTTTTTAAAGTAGGTTCTCAGACGCCTGGTCAATATTTTGTATTTATATCCGATATCACGCGCGGCTCACGGTTTCAGTTTCGTTATAAGAGAATAAGTGTCATTGAAATAAAGCGTGACCATCCAAACTTTGTTTTTTTAGGTGAGGTATTTTTTATTTCAAATTATCGTTATTACATCGCAAGGGTGACGATAAAAGCTGCATAGAAGCAGCTTGACAAGCCCGTCAGCCTAATTCAAACGTCAAGCAGCAGACGGCAAATATTCATGCTGTACAGCTTCTACAGTAATAAACACAAAACACACCAAAGTATCGCAATTCTATTGCGATAAGAAAAATATGCAAAGTAAAAAAAAATATATGCACGCTAACAACTAAACAAAGAAACGATATTGTATTCGAAAAACATGAGAACGCTGCATGAAAATCATATTTTTTCTGGGAAAAAAAGACAAACAAGAAAAAGAGAAACAAACAACGAGGCACATACTGAAATATACAAAATGCAAATAGTGTCAGTTTACAAAAATGCACCGGTAAACAAAAGTGATAATAAAAATGTATACATATGAGCTACTGCATACAACAGAACAAGAATAAGCCCTTCAAGAGAACATTTACTTCGCTATAGCGCGTAATTCGCTATATCCATTTTAGTTATAACGAGGTTCAACTGTATCGCTACAAGAACGCGTGCGAGGCGATGAACCTTACCGAAATCACCTTAAATGTCAAATTTCGGGGCGTTGACGCACACGTGCACGCACTAAGATTGTGTAGCGATTGAGCTTGCGTGAAACAAACCAAAAAAGGCGAGCAAGCAATGTGCTTACATTTGCGGCCATTGCTCCAAAAGAGACAACGTAGTACATGCAAGGGTATGTGAGGGCCTATGCAGGAAGATACGCGCGCTTTGATTTTCTTCTTCTCTACTTTATTTGTTAGTCCAGAGTCTATCTGCAACAAATCCGTACAGTTTCCGATCAGCGTTTGTGATGTCTCGATCCCTGTACAATTACTTGCCTTCCCGCTGTCCGCCTTTGTTCGGTGAAGACAGACCGGCTGCACTGTAGACCTTACTTCAGCTGCCTAGCGCACTCCTTGAGGTGTTCAGCGTGGCCCGCAAAAATCGTCGTACCGGTGCATCACTTCGACGATCCGGTCGTGGAGGATGCCCTTAGCGTCGATTCCGAAAGCGAAGTCCACGTGGTTGAAAGGACCCGATCCGACGCGCTCGTCTACGACGATGCTGGGAACACGAGCCCGTATCTTGTCGATGTCCGCTGGCTGGGACAAGGTGTCTCCGTCGCCCCAGAATATCGCCACCGGGGCGGTGATCTTTTCCAGGGGATAGCAGGGCGGGGACGTCTGTAACAACAAAAAAAATTAAAGCCGTTCCACTCAATGTGAAAGCTGTCGGAAGTGCAGAGCAGCGATTCGCCATGATGGGCTGTACCGCCGTTATCCGCTTACTGCTACCACCCAATGGAATTCAAATTTCCCGCCTTCGCAGTGCTCGCGCGCCTCCGGCCTGAAACTTCGCCAGCGGGAGTTCTGTTCTGTTTGTGTTTTTGTCCCCGCACGTTCCGGCGTCACACTGCCACATTTTGCGTTTACTATCGTAAAAACCAACCCAATGGGCGTCCTTAACTAAAGGGACGCGGGCGCTGTGATTAATTAGGAATATTTTCCCTCAAGTGTACCTATACTTTTCTTTGCGTTAAACAACGGGAAGATGTACGACAAGCGCCAGCGTTTCACGAGTTTCGAACGCTTATGACTATATAAACCACTTGGCTTTTGAAGCCTCCGGGTTACGCCGCGACAACAGTGACTACGACGGAATTCCGGCTCTACTTGGGTCCAGCGAGCGAGCTACGACGACAAGGCGCGGCCCTGAAGTGCTCTGCACTTGAAATAAGAGCAGGCATGAGTGGCACTTTCTTGCTTCTGAACGGGTAGCACTAACACGTCATGTTCGCTGGCTGGTCAGCAGCATCCTCCCCAGCTGTGGCGTGTGCTTCATTTAACTCTGCTATGCGGCCGCAGGCGAAAAGCGAAAACGCCCGTGTGTTCGAGATTTCGGCGCACGTTAAAGATTCCCAGGGGGTCAAAATTAATCCGGAGCCCTCCACTACGACGCGCCTCATCGCCTGCGTTGCGTCGGCGCGTCAAACCCTACAATCAATCAATGAATCAATCAATCAATCAATGAATCAATCAATCAATCAATTAATCAATCAATCAATCAATCAATCAATCAATCAATCAATCGCTTTTACTCCAGAATACGTAGCAGTCCTAGGTCGCTCAGACTATATATCAAGAATCGCGGCAGAACGGCGCATAATCGGTGATATTTTGCCTAGTACAATAAAAATAACAATTGGAATAAGCATGTGGACATGATTTTTGTCTCTCGAGGAGTATTGAAAACGTCTTCCATCACAATTCATTCCTGGTATCTCGAGGCACAATATCGTGGCCAGCGAATATCGTGCTCTCAATACCATGCACACATACTTCCGTTATCGTTCTCACTGCGTTATCTAGCTCTTCGAGATGCGAGATATTTTTCTGCGTGTAACTCGAGTGGGAGTGGTGTAGCTAGAAATATTGCTTTTGTTTTTGGAGGTGTTAAAAGCTGCCGGCAAAAAAAAAAAAAACTAAAAGGAAAGATAGCCTGCGCGCAAACATCCTTTCCTCTTCGTGTGTAATCTTATTTTGTTGTTACGTATCAATATACCGATACGTGAATATACCGATACGATGAATGTACCGATATGTGAACAGCGTGGATGAAAAACAAAATGTGGAGTGGACAGAGGGGGGAATGCACCGCCAAGAAAATTTCGGGTGGTATTCTGACACCGAAACGCCACCCCTGGCTACGCCCCTGTCGACTGGCATGGAATATGTCACTTTACAGTCGTCTGCACGCTTAGCAAGAGCAGACGATACGAATTTGGCGTGGCATATCTCGAAAGGTCTGACTCAAGTCCCCCCTCTTTGAGCTTGACAGCAATGTAGCAGCTGTGAGTGTACCTCGGCAAAGTTGGCGCGGCTCACTCAACCTCACTCACAAATTTATTTTGGAATCACGACTCACTCAAACTCACTCATTGCTGAGCAGCACATCTGCGCCCACTCAAACTCATAGTCCGCGCAAAACGCAGAACTTACTCGGACTCAAAACTCAAAATGTATTTAGAACTCAAAACGGACTCAACTCAAAATGTACTCAGAACTTAAAATGTACTCAAAACTCAAAATGGACTAGTACTCAAACTCAAATTGCACTCAGAACTTAAAATGTACTCAAAACTCAAAATGAACTCAAAACTCACTTTGTACTCAGAACTCAAAATGGACTCAAAACTCAATATGAAGTGAGAATTCAACTGTACTCAAAACTCAAAATGAACTCAGAACGTGAGTTTGGCAAACTCACGCGTGAGTTCGAGTACAAATGAGTCTGAGTGAGTGGACGCATGAGTGAGTCCGCCGACCTCTGGCTGTGAATAAGGTATTTTCGCCTAGTAAGAAAAAGATGAGCTCGTAAAGCGTTGCTCCAGCTGAAGCGTTAAACAACTGCACCAACTGGTCCCTTCAGAAAGCGGAATTTGTCATTATATGATTTAAAAGAAAAAAAAGTTGCGACTAACCTGTCCGTAGGTCTTCTTGTTCTTTTCGGCGCCGTAGTCGTACTTGCAGAATTGGTCCGTCCTCACAACCTGAAAATCGAGATAAACTAGGCGAACAAGAAGCAAGCTGTATGTACACTTCCCAGAACGCGAACTTAAAAGACCGACAACCGATTTTTGTGGGGTGCATGTCGTCTAGCTCATACGAAATCCATCGTTTTATATACTGCGGTAACAGCAGGGAACTTCTAAATAGACGGCCGGAAATAATTTTAATCTTAATAATTAATATAACCCAAACGACAGCGAAGGAATCCCTCACGAGAAAGCTCAGCGTTTCAACTATCGTCGTTAGACGAATGTTCGTTAGATTTTGTTAGCGATGCGGATGACCGGCATTACCGGACACCCACATGATGAGGACATCGATGTTCTGTTGATGAGGGTGCTCTTGATTTCTATGGTCTTCTTGACTCACACGCTGTGTGACAGCATGTGAGTCAAGAAACATGTGACAGATAATGTCGACACCAGACAGCCTTTGTGTTGGAAATGTCGACACCAGACAGCCTTTGTGTTGGAGATATGACCCTATACGGCTATACGGAAAGCTTAGCCATATGCGAATGAATGGAAATTCGAGGTTATCTTAGGTGAGTTAAAACTGCCAAACAGCAAAGCAGACCACCCGCATTAGTGGTGAATGGGCTGCAGTTGATAGGTATTGTGAGAAGGCAAATAATTAACATGGTTTTGGTGACATATGGAAGCACATATCCCGAGTAATAAATTTTCACAGGGCATCTTATGCTGTGTCGATGCACTAAGGACAAACATACGTTTTACTTTGTCTCACGTTTCCTTTGCTTCACGTTCTGCGATGCCTCCCCACGAGACGCGCACCTGTTTGGAGACATGGGCGGGACACGTTGACGCATTTGTAAACGTGCACTCCCTCTACGGTGCTTTTTTCACGTCCACCGTCGACTTATCTTTCTGTTTCTCTCAGCGTGCCTTTTTTACCGGCAACCCTTATAGTGATGTCTGCACAAATCCGCTTTGTCGTCCATATTTTCCACTTAGATCATCTTAATGATCCACTTTAATTAGTCATTAATTTAATCACCTTAATTGGTTAATTAGTCAAACTTTTGAAGCAGTTCGAACGACGAGACATGTAAGGTATTCGCCTCAATAAGACGTTATATCCACTGGCGCACGCATGTAGATCAGGCCGCTAGCTCTGCGTATCCTCAAGTAACGACTACCGATAATTATGGTTGTGTCGCAACATACAAGCCAGTTTCACTCTGTTTCGACGCCTCCTCTCACCACTGCGTCCAGCTGTTTATGAGTGTCTAAAAAAAAATGTTCAGAACGATTGGAATGCTGTTTAGGGTACGCCATGACATGGAATCCGGAGTTGTTTTCTTTTAACTTTTGACTTTGATTTGGTTTCTTGGATTTGGTTCGTTGTTTTTCTTTGTTTTCGTTGTATTTTACTCTCCCCCCCCATTTTATGTTCTCCCGCTAGTGCTACTTCGACATGTTTTTTTTTAAAAAGCGCACTAGACGGGGACAGAAGAAGAGGCGGTGACACGGGACAAGCGCTAGACACCAACTGAGGCTTTACTGACAGGAAAACAACCATAAATATAAATGCACAGAAACACAATAAAAAAGATAAGGAAGGCGCAGCTTTCACAGTGGATGTGAGTGAAGCTGTAGATAGGCTTTTTTCTGTCGTGTGCAAAGCCAGAGACGGTGTGCTCACGCATTCATCATTTTCCTTGATAATTCATAACGCCTCGAAGATCTCTCTTTGCAGCTGTGTCCTAAAGCTGTTGTTTTCGCTAGTGCTAGTTACCAATAAGCAGAAAACGCGGTCAGCCATGGACCTACCCACTGACTCACTTACACACTAGACGTGCGCGTGCGGAGCTCACTTCACAGCTGTTTCCAACTGTTTCCATTCGACAACGGATCTAGATTTCTGATAACACCATCAGACAGTTATGCAGGGCTTCGCCGACGACACAAGGGTGCGTTAGAACATACGTACTTTTGGCGTTCGCGTAGCACATTAGTATCTAGCAATGACCTTCTTTGGGTCAATTCCTTGGCTTTCCCCCCGGAGGCGTAACCGAGGGCGCAGCAGTGGCGGAGTTTCATTTTTACCGCCATCTTCGCATAATCTTCGGGACTGCAGCGCCATCTCCATTTGACTGGAATGACTGCTTCGGTGTGCACAGCCGCTGAGCGACGCGGGTGTTTAATTTACGAAATTCTTTGAACGTGTTTCCGCAAAGAAAATGCTGAACTCAAGCTATCTGCGACTTTTTTCGTAGACTAATTAGGCTTTTCCTATTGTTTGTTCGATGTATTTTGATAAAATGAACTGCTTTTTTTTCGGTTGTTCCCCGAAAGCAATGGTTCTGCAATGTTAGCGATTGACACTTCTTTTCGCCATTGCAAAGCTCACACGCGACCGCGGAAAACTTTTGCATTGGTGCCAACCGAGGGCTACGATGGATGGAGCGGCTAAGTGTTTGCTCGTAATCTTAAAAATTTCTTAATAATATAAAAATCTCTTGTTTTACTTTCAGATACTTTTCTTATTTCGCTAAGACGGAAGTGCCATTCCTCCCCTTTCATTGACAGGGTACAGTTGGCGAACGTTTTTCCCGCAGTAAAATTTTCTTGTATTTCCCGCGTTGCAATACCTTTGACAGCTCTAAAGCTTCCTTTACGCAGATGCCACAGCAATTTCTGGAAATTACTGTTTCATTTACAGTTTGGCTACAGGGCTTGCGTGTAATTTTAAATACATTTAAAGGAGCCATGAAGAGAAAATACAACTTCGTTTAATTTGAAAGAACTAGGATTCAGTATCTCATTCCACTCCATAACAGCCCCAAAAGATGTTTTTTAACGGGGAAAAAAGCAAGAATTATTTAAAAATTTTCAAATTTTGCGCCACAGTGACGTGTTATGAGCAAGGATGACGTCATACGGGCCAACAATAAAACAATTTTCAGTGCATTAACTGCACGTTAGCATTCAAGTGATGCGGTCAAATGGAACTAGAGGCCCCATTACAGACGTCCAGTCATGTGTCGTCGCGACAGGTTAGTTAGGCGGCCGCCAATCGCGTAAACAAGGTTCTCTGACGTCATAGAAAAGTTGCGGTAAATTGGCTAGGGGGTCGCTACTGCTTCACAAGTTTTCTTTAATATCTCCGTTATTTTTTCGAAGATTGCGATGATATTGGTACCATTGTTATCCGGACTAAGCCGTCTTTCTAATAAATCCAACTTGTATTTTGTCTTCGTGGCTCCTTTAACAACCGGGTAAACGAGTAAGTGCATTCAGATGAGCTTATATAAACCAGGCGTTCATACGCGCGTGAACCTGAAATACCAAATATCGAATAACACAGTTGGGATTTATTGTTTAACGTGTGGGAGCTTTAAGCAACGCCCAAGTCAAGTAAAAGCCGTGTTCCCCCCTTAAGGAAAATATTGCTCTTGGAAACGGATGGTTGACTCAGGCTCGTTCATTCTACGAATTCGTGTATAATATATTTTCTCTGAAACTGGGCGAAAAATAGCGTTATCAGAGGACGGGTTGAGGCGTGTGGAGCCACCTTAGTACGGACTTAAAGAAAGTGGTGGACTTATGAACTAGTAAAATTAAGTTGGAAGAAGAGGAGAGGGGACGAGTGAGCTCGCATGACTGATAAAGTTATTAGGAATACACGAGGAAGACTTCCCTCCAGCAGTGTAGTTGACTAAGTCGATAAACATGATGACTATATAGATTACTTCGCGCCGTTTCTATACACAAAAAATTGGCCGGGTATCTGCTCCGTTCGTTGCAAATGTCGACGCAGGACGATAGTCGACTGGCGCCCCTGGCAAGTAAATGCATCCCTTCTCTTTCCCGCTCACTTCTCATTCTGTTCCTCTCCCGTCTCGTCCCTCCCAAGATAACACGCTAGAGGTTTGCTCAATTCAATTTAAATTTACCGCGTTACACTGCTACAAGTGGGGTGGGGTGCCTCGATGCCAGCGCTGCCGTACGGCGGAGACACGCGTGAATCGAGGCACCCGACTACAACGTTAATAGAACCACGTTTCTCTACTCCACGAGCGTTCCAAGCGGAATGCGATACCCATCTAGAGGAACCTTTCGTTGCTGTTGCCGTTTGATTTTGTAGAATTCCGCCAGGTAGCGTGGATAACAGCAGGCGACAGATTTCTGCAGTTGATGGCAGAGCGAGACGATTATCCTACCACCGAGGAGGCGTGCATAGACCTTCAAGCAGCCCTTTTTGCCCTAGAAAACGCCATCCAGGCAGCAGGAATGCATCCCTCACCGGAAAAGTCCACTCTACTGACTTTGGGTGGCAAAGAACAGGAAAGGCAAAAAGTCGATCTTTACCTTGAAAATCAAGAGATTCCTCCATCCTCGCAAGGTTGCATCCGCCTACTCGGCGTTCCTATCAGTCAAAAAGGCAACGCCACAGAATGGCTCAAGGAGGTCCGACAGGGCTGGGATGCTACAGCCCACCTTATCCACAGAATCGGCCCAAAATTCGGTGGCGCAAGCACCGCCCTCATACGGAACATCGGTAGAGCCATTCTAACTTCCCGGCTAACATACGGCGGGACGTGCTTCAACCTGACGCAAACCCAATTAAATAAAGTTCGAACTTTAGATCACAAACTGCTTCGAGTCATCACCGGACTCCCTCGGCACACCAAGCTAAATGACTTGTATACTTTTGCATCGCTGCCACCAATTGAAGTAACACTGGAATCAACGCGCGACAACCATTCGGACCATCGCGAACTCAGCGTTCAGGGCCGTCATCTCATCGCCTACGATGAGACACGAACTTTTACACCTGGCCCGTCAGCAGACCCTTCTTTGACCCGAAACCCGCCTTGGCAATGGACACAACCGGTAAATCACAAACCAAGGTCGACAAAAGAGCGCAAAAGGCACAAGCATCAAATAAACACCCTATCTCGCTTCCAACACCTACTAGAACCAGGCACATATGCCATCTACACTGACGCCGCACTAGCATCTGACCGATTTGCGTGCGGCATACACCACGTCAACGACCCGAGCTTGACAGAGTACATGACGTTCTCTACGAAATCAGAAATCGATCCACTTACAGCAGAACTTAAAGCCATCCTACTGGCCACCGTCCTGCTTAAGAGGGATCTCCCGTCCATCAAGAGAAAACACAATTCCTCTAAAGTCGTCATATATACTGACAATGCAGAGGCAATCAGCACAATGCACTCTCCAGATCCGCATGACTACATCTCCAATGCGATTAGACGAACCATCGACAGCCTCGCCGAAATGAATGACACCACAATTCTTATAGAATGGACTCCCGGCCACCAGTCCAACCCAGGGAACGAGACGGCCCATCGCATGGCATCTGTGTCACTTCGTACCTCCCAGAACTCTCATGCGACGCCCGCCCCGCTTCCCGAACCTGCCCTCAACAACCCCGTCGTTGAACGCCGTATCCGAAAAACGCGGCGACGCCGTCACCTCAAGGAAACAACCCCAAGGCCAGATCCAACAGTTCCCGAGGACATCCCGCGAGGCCTCCAGGTCCTTCTACACAAGGTCCAGCGGTCACTCCTGACGTCCGCGACCGATGGACCTGGCATCGGCGTTTCGGCAGAAAAAGACCAGATGGCTCCACACCTGTTCCCCCTCCTACCCTTCCCTGCCCCCTGTGCAGTGCCGACCGACCCACCATACACCACCTTCTCTGGCACTGTGCCGGACTCATCGAGGAACGGCGTAGGTGTCTACCTCCTCACGTCACTTCCCATCAAGAATGGATATCGCCTTCGAGCGACGTGAAAGAAACTTTACTGACCCTGTGGATATTTGCTGGACGTACAGGTCTAGCGAAAATGACCTAAATCAAGTGGTCCGTGTGCGGGGCGGACACGCGTTGTGATTGAACCCAATCCCCCCGCTGGTTTATTACCCTTCTCTTTCCTTCCCTTCCCCTGCACGAGGCGTTCGACCTCTCCCTTCTAAATAAATTCATTCATTCATTTGCTATCGCAAAAACCTATCATCCGTAAATGTTTTAATAAAGAAACACTGTAAATATCACTCATGTATTGGTTTTCTGCCTTATATTTGCGTAATATCTTGTTTTTGTTCAGCAGTATTGACAAGTATGAACACTAACACCGGACTTAGACGGTTAGATTTGGCTGTGAGGATATAAGACTATTGCGCAGCATCGGTTTCACTTTTGCCGGCCGGCTGAATCGAGTTACAGACAGACAGAGAGACAGACAGACAGACAGGCAAGCGAAAATTTTCTCGTTCAAGTAGCTCTAGAAAGACTATCGTCTTTAATATCGATGTCACAGGGCATTAACAATCTCCCCGTTAATATAACCCTGGCCATTCGCCGTTCACTCTAACTTCGGTGGAAGCACTTGAGACTATAGGTTGCACGTCGAGGGCGATGATGCAAGGCTGCCTACGTGATGAAATATCTGCGGAGTTATCTTCACCAAGATAACTTAATTTGTCCCCTTTAATTTGCGCGCAGTTCGTTTTTCGAGATGCATCATTACCAACTCATCCAACTCTCAACCCTTTTAAAGAGAACCACGACCGCTTTTCCCACCGCAAGTGAGAATCAGCGTTTGAAGAAGTTGGGGCTCTCAGTTCGAAGAATGAACTCACTCAGAACTGCTAAAGAGCGTTGAAAATTTAACTTCGGTTACTGCTAAACCCGACTGGTACTCGATTGCTTATATTGGGCGAAATGTCCCCAGCCTTGGAGGACAACTTGCAAAAGAACAGCTGTCGCTCGGTACACCACCCGCTGCAGCATAGGCTGAAGACATACCTGGGCAAAATGTAGGAGGTTCTTCCACGAAGTTCCGGCCGGCACACTGTGTACGTAGACATGAACGCGGCTCTGTAACCGTATGAAGCAGAAAAAAAAATTAGCAGTGGCTTAGCTCGGCTTTGCCAGGATATACGTAGCGTGAGCTAAGGTTCAACTGGTTATTCTTACGTTTCGGGGTTGTCCAGGATTAGCTGATTATCATGCTTACTGCTGCTAAAACTATTTCCAATCCAATCTAATCTAATCCAATTTAATCCAATCTAATCCAATTAAATCCAATCCAGTCCAGTCCAATCCAATCCATTCGCGGTGGCAGCGGCTCCGGCGCGCCAGCCGTGCCCCGTGTGACGTCACTGCTCCTCGCGCATGCGCAGCACGGCTCTCCAGGAGCCACGCGAAACTGCTCCATCTCGGCCAGTGTTGTTCACGCTACAAAAGGCCCTTGAAGGCCAAGTTTTTGAAGCCTTCACTAGTGTGTATTCTTTCTCTTACTTCAGCTGACTCTTGCGATAAGCCAACATTAATCAGCCTCTCCTGTGCTTACTATTCATAATTCCTCCAAATTTTTGCCTGGAAATGCTTGAATATTCAGACGGCTTCATCCTGTCATTATCTTTATTCCCCCCATCTACAACGCTCTTAAGCAGACTGCTTTAGCGATTATTGAATCGTTTTGTGGCTTTTTAAAATCTCCTGTTATTCCATATGTTTATCTTTGGCAGTCGTAGGGTTCTGTGAAACCTTTAGACATACACTCTAGCTCGCACGTTATATTTTCTTATAATAAGGCAGCGTCGTTAAGTCTTCGCTTTGCGATTTCAGCTCAAAGGCACAGAACATTCGCACGCGTGAGTGTCACGCAGCACAGTTTAACTGGCATCTACTGCATTTTCTTCCTCTTTGTACACTGAAGCTATGCCACCTGTCACGCTCAAATGCATCGATTGAAAGCGTAACATTTTAGGCCTCACGGTGCGTTTCCTAAAAGCTATACATTTTCTATTCCTGCTGATACGAGGTAATCTCAAACGTACTCAATGCAGCAACGAAATAAGGAATACATTAAAAATCCTCTGTATCACTTCTGATAAATGTTGTCACGGGAGTTTTGATACAGGAGTTTTTTTTTTTTTTCTAGAATAAGTTGAAGACTTGAGGAGGATGGGGTTCTGCGCATATAGAACCCCGGCTGTGTCGCTTCTGGTACTTCCTACTTGCTTTTGTTATGAAGTTGTTTTCGGAAGGACAACTGCTTGAAACTTTCACAGCAGCCCCCTGCTGCCATCACTCTTAGGCAAAAAGGACTAAAACAGGGACTAAAATACAGCCGTTAGTCCTCGCGGACGACCGTTCATTTTCAAGGGGAGTATCTGCGACAGAGTACGTGCCGTGAGCATAAATGCGGACTAACTGTTCGTCCCCGCCGATCTATAAGGAGTAACGGGAAGACGAAACGCACGCAGTTAGTCTCTCTTCTGCGTCGTTAATCCCCTAATGGCGTCGTCGTTGCCCTTTCGCGCATATGTCTGCGAACAGTTTTATATTTCCAAAACACAAGCCATTGCAGTCACTGCGTGCTTTAGATGGTGCCACGGGAGAAACTATTGATGTTAGTTATAAGAAAATCGCCTAGGGTTAGTAGAGCGGCGGGTAATGGCAAGGAGCGGCGAAGTGCGATTGCCAATACGCTTCTCGGCGAGGTTATGTTGATACGCTGTGTTGCATACGATTCGTGCGAGCTAATAACGGCCAATGAAAGCTTTCAAGCGCCTTAACAGTAACGCAAAAATTAGTGACAATTGCAAAAGTGGATTCCTGAGCGTAATGAATATGTATATGTTTAACAGAGGAGAAAAAACGCATGTTGCTGATGACAACTGCAAAACAAAAATGCTCGCTACAGGTAAGCGTCTCGAAGTTATCTTTTACGCTCGGTATATAATTGCCTTGGGCACCAAAGCTATGAAAATGCTGCAACTACTGTAAAACCCGCTTGCATTTCCCAGTCGCAATCGTCTAGCGACGCGAATGTGAAGAATTCAGGGTAAGCAACACCGAATTCGCTTTCGCCGATGCAGGAAAATATGGCATGTTTCCTTATTCTGACACTCACACAGACTACACCTTTCACATACGTTACATAGAGCACTTAACATATGTATCGAACACTTAGAAAGCATTTAGCTTGCGCTAATTTGTGCGGAAACAAACGAGTCGTCCGATCGCCCAGCTACCTATCTCAACTAGGCGACGACGAGTTGATTGTTATTTACGAGAAAAACTTTGGTTGTGAGGCTCTACTTCGAATCGAACTGAGCAATAGTCCCTAAACCTAGCACAAAGCGCTAAGTGCAACGCGCAAAACGCGGTCACGTTCGCTTGCACAGATAGAAATTCGGTCACCAGTTGCAATGGATCTGTTACGTTATGCACAGAACTACACGCTCTACACTTGAATATTATCTACCGCGATTACCACCTGGCGGCGTGGTCCAGCGGATAGCGCGTCGGGTTACTCGTGTATAATTCCGGGTTCGATCCCTACCGGTGGCGGAGTTTTTTTCTTTTTTCTGCACTTTACGCAGTTCGTCCTTGGGGAGTATCGGAACGGACCATCCGGGTGGGGGACTAACTGTTCGTCCCCTCGCAGTTAGTCCCCAAAGGGACTAATGATTGTGGCAGAGGCCGTTAGTCCCCGAAAGGACGAACTTTTAGTCCTTTTTGCCTAAGAGTGCAGACTTTAAACCTTCTACTTGCTGGCACAAGTTCAAGCCACATGCCGAGATTGTGCTGTCCGAGCAGTTAAACTATAGAAAGTGGCAAAGCCTGTGGCCAGCCTGGTATGTGCCTTATGCTTGCTCCAGCAGCGGAAGGGCAACACGTCTTGCAAGGATGTGACATTGATGACAACGCCCACTATTGGGGAACAGTGTTCCGCAAGCTTAGGTGGGGCACATTCCCTCAGCCTTTAAAGTAGATGAAACACGGTTAAAATATTTAACTGACTTTTTCAAAAGCTCCAGCTACTAAGTTGACCCGATGTGGACGCATCTTAAAAGTGGACCTGCTTTTGCTTAACCCGTTGAAGTTTATGACCTTTCGGGGTAACAAGCTGTCAACGTCTTAGGCACAATTACACAAAACATCTACTACGGTTGCGTTAAAGACAGGGATTAGGGACGCTGTGCATTGATTTGTAAAGACTTCTTTTTTTATTCAATGCAGGTTCTCCTGCGTTCTTACGTTCGCGCTTTTAAACAGCAGAAATCAAAACGAGGTTACTGTGATCACAGCCAGTTCAGCGTACGTGCAGAAGGTCGTTGCCCATCACATATGAAGCCATTCCAAGCGCTCTATCAGCGCAATACATTACCTGCATGCCCGTTCGTGCTTGTCCCCACCTGTAGCTCCACCGCTTCTATTCACGGACCGTGGTTGTGATGCCGTTGGATTTGGGGAGCTGACCCGAACACAGCGCAGCTATTTTCGCCAGCAAAGCGAGATATGTGCTCGCACAGTAATGCGGCTACGCCGTGCTGCCATTTCATGGTGTTTCGTAAGAAAGCGGACGAAGTCTTTGGTGTAGCGTTATAGTGGGCACTGATCCATCTCTTCTAAGGAGCTGTAACGTTGAAGCGAATGTTGCTACTTGGCGCGAGCAGTTGCATAAGGGAGGGGATAATTACCCCAATTTAGATGAAGAATATAGATGCAGCGATGGCGTAGAGGTAGAACACCCGCCTCGCGTGCAGAAGGACCGTGGCTCAAATCCCGGTGCCGGACAATTCCCACCGGATAAAAAAAAAAAAAGAAAAACAAATCCGCGCATTGATGGAATTGCACAAAGGGGCTTGGGGTGCGGCCTGACCCCGGCGACCATTGCCGGTAATGCACTCCCTCACCAGAGCAGGATTGGCCACCCTGGTGCAGTAACGGCCACAACCTCCCATGAACACGCCAATTAACCCTCGGCCCTCAGTCCCCAGCGGCTGCGAAGCAACTGACCACGGCGGCGGTCAGACCTGTGACGCAGCAGAGGGTGCTAAGAATCCCTGGATCCGGACAGGCCGCCAATGGAATCTGAACCTGGCAACGTTTAACTTGCGAACCTTATCTAGCGAAGCAAGTCTCGAGGTGTTGTTCGAGGAACTAGAGGGCATTAAATGGGATGTAATAGGGCTTAGCGAGGTTAGGAGGTCAGGCGAAGCCTTTACGGTGCTGAAAAATGGACACGTCCTATGTTACCGTGGTCTAGAGGACAGAAGAGAACTGGGAGTGGGATTTCTAGTCAATAAAAGCATAGCTGGCAACATAGACGAATACTATAGCATTAACGAAAGGGCAGCAGGTCTTGTAATTAGGCTCAATAAGAGGTACAAGCTCAAGGTGGTGCAGGGCTACGCGCCCACATCCAGCCACGACGACAAAGTAATGGAACGCCTCTATGAAGATGTGGAATCGGCAATGGCTAAAGCAAAAACGCAGTATACCGTAGTTATGGGGGACTTCAATGCTAGAATCAGGCAAGAATCAGGCTGGAGACAAGGCAGTTGGGAACTATGGTCTGGGCTGTAGAAATAGCAGGGGGGACCTACTAGTAGAGTTTGCCGAACGGAATAACCCACGCATTATGAATACCTTCTTCTGTAAACGGGAGAGTCGGAAGTGGACCTGGAGGAGCCCGAATGGGGAGCACAAAAATGAAATAGACTTCATATTATGCGATAACCCTGGCGTCGTGCGGGATGTAGAAGTGCTCGGAAGGGTAAGGTGTAGTGACCACCGTATGGTAAGATCTCGAATTAGGCTAGATTTGAGGCGGGACCGCAACAAGCCAGTACGTAAGAAGCCGATAAATGAGCTAACAGTAAGACGTAAAGTAGAAGAATTCAGGATCGCGCTGCAGAACCGATATTCCGCCCTTAACGAGGAAGCCGAGCTTACGACACAGGAAGCCAGCGACAACCTTACACGCATCCCCACGGAGTGTGCAGTAGAAGTCGGGGGCACTATGGCTAGACAGGATACTGGTAAACTTTCTCAGGAGACGAAATATCTAATCAGGAAACGGCAAACGATGAGAATCTCTACCGCAGCTGACAGAATAGAACTAGCCGAGCTCTCGAAGTTAATCAATAAGCGTAAGACAGCTGACATACGGAAGTATAATATGGAGAGGATCGAATACGCTGTAAAGAACGGAGGTAGCCTGAAAGCAGTGAAGAGACGTCTTGGGGTGGGGAAAAATCAGATGTATGCACTTAAGGATAAGCAAGGCAACGTCATCACAAATAGGGATAAATTAGTCACAGTGGCCGAGGAGTTCTATAGGGATCTGTACAGTAGCCGGGACATACAGGATAATGCCGAACGAGACAGTAGTTCAGAGGAGATAGACATCCCACCAGTAACAACCGAAGAAGTAAGGAAGGCTTTGAAAGAAATGAAAGGGGGCAAAGCACCTGGTGAGGATCAGATAACAGCAGACCTCTTGAAGGATGGCGGAGAAATTGTACTTGAAAAACTGGCAAACCTGTATACGCAATGCCTAATGACCGCAATGGTACCGGAATCTTGGAAGAACGCCAACATCATCCTAATTCATAAGAAAGGCGACATGAAGGACTTGAAAAATTACAGGCCGATCAGCTTGCTGTCAGTCGTCTACAAGGTATTTACCAAGGTAATCGCTAACCGAATCTCTGCAACCTTAGATTTCAGTCAACCTAAAGAACAAGCAGGGTTCCGTAAAGGTTATTCAACAATGGACCATATTCACACGATCAATCAGGTGATAGAGAAGTGCGCTGAGTATACTGAACCCCTATATATAGCCTTCATAGATTAAGAGAAAGCATTTGACTCGGTCGAAACTCTAGCCGTCATTCAGGCATTACGGAACCAGGGGGTAGATGAGCATTATGTAAGAATACTAGAGGATATCTATAATGGGTCTACAGCTACCATCATCCTCCATAGGGAGAGCATTAAAATACCTATAAGGAAGGGTGTCAGACAAGCAGACACAATCTCTCCAATGTTATTCACAGCATGCTTACAAGAAGTATTCAGAACGTTGGATTGGGAACAGGTGGGAGTAAGGGTTAATGGAGAATACCTCAGTAACCTCAGATTTGCTGATGACGTTGCCTTGCTAAGTAACTCGGGGGACGAATTGCAAAGCATGCTTTCCGCACTGGGCGAACAGAGTAGAACCGTGGGCCTGAAAATTAATATGCAGAAAACTAAGGTAATGATCAATAACCTCGGGACAGCACAGCAGTTTGAGATAGATGGCGAGGCAGTGGAAGTGGTAAGCGAATATATATACTTAGGCCAAGTTGTGACCCCAGATCCCAACCATGAGGCAGAGATAATTAGAAGGATCAGAATGGGGTGGGGTGCATATGGCAGACATTCTCAGATAATGAATAGCAGCCTACCATTGTCGCTGAAGAAGAAAGTGTATGACAGCTGCATCTTACCGGTACTCACCTACGGGGCAGAAACTTGGAGGCTCACTAAGAGGGTTCAACTTAAATTGAGAACGACTCAGCGGGCAATGGAGCGGAAAATGATAGGTGTAACATTAAGGGACAAGAAGAGAGCGGAGTGGGTCAGGGAGCAAACTGGTGTTAAAGACATATTAGTAGAAATTAAGAAGAAGAAATGGACGTGGGCAGGGCATGTAATGCGAAGGCAAGATAACCGCTGGTCATTAAGGGTAACAGAGTGGATCCCTAGAGAAGGCAAGCGTTGCAGGGGGCGGCAGAAAGTTAGATGGGCAGATGAGATCAAGAAGTTTGCGGGGATAAATTGGTCACAGTTAGCACAGGACCGAGGTAATTGGAGAATAATGGGAGAGGCCTTTGCCCTGCAGTGGGCGTAGATATGCTGGTGATGATGATGATGAGATGAAGAACAACCGCCACCGTATAGAGTGCAATCCTACTGAATAACCGCTTACTTAGAATTGAAACGAGCACGCAGGCGTGAACGAACACGTCAGACGTGCACGCACACTGAATGAATGAAAAGTCTTTATTGTGGAATGGCTCTTTGGCCTAATAGGGGGGGGGGAAAGGGTGTCGGAGAAAAGACAGAAACAAAGAAAGAAGAGAAAGAAGTGCGTACACACATGCGTGTACATGGTATACATTTGCAATCACATGCGGCGATCGATGCCTGCCTCGTGAGCGAACGCCCAGAGGGAGAGCAGGGTGTCGCGGCTGTTGTTGCTGGGGGTGGTCCATTGATGCAGAGTGCTGATGTGCGGTGGCAGGTACTGGGCACGGAGGTCCCGGTAGTCAGGGCACTCCCACAGCATGTGGGTCACTGTTGGGCACACTTCCATGGTGCATGTGGAGCAGCTCACTATGGGGCCCTGTTCGTGGTTGCCGTCGTCGCTGTCGTCGTCGGTAGCCCCAGGCCTGCATCGCTGGTGGGCCCGCCATTTGGCGAGCACGTCTGCTGTTCGTGCGGCCCCCGCACGTGTCTTGTGGATGAGGACCTGAGCCCCCCGTGGCAGTCCTCGGGGCAGGGGGTGGTGGTTGGTGGGGATGTGCTGCCAAAGGGCGCGCCTTCGTTCCCTCTTGGCTGCCAGAATTTTGGCTCTTGGGTCGGGGTCGTCTGGTGCGGGCATAGTCTTGGTCACCAGGGCGGAGCGGTCGTCCATTAGCTCGCTCGCCAACGCCTGTGCGGCTCCATCGCCAATGCCACCGGCGTGACCTGGTACCCAGTCCACCCTCACCTCCACTCCATATTGCTGGTACAGCACTGTGCTTGCCATTTTGATCCTGTGAGCAGGCGTGCCAGTCCTGGGGGTGCGGCCAAGGATTTTTATGGCCTCTCTACTGTCTGTGTAGATCACCACAATCTCCCCTGTCTGCCTCAGTCCTCGACGGGCCTCCCCACAAACCCCGTCCACTGCACACAGGATGGCGGACAGTGAAATCTGGTCTGGGCTGGGTCGGTGCTCATGCACGTTGATCTGTCTGCATGTGCCGATTGGGGAGATCGCAGCTAGCCTGGCTCTGTGTGTGATGGGGTCCCAGGTGGCTGCCGTAAACACAGAGTTCCGGGTTCTGTCAGTACAGGCAGCTGCTGTTCTACGCTCCGCTTCATGATCCTGCTGATGGCACTTTTTGGAGAGGGGTTTGGGAAGCTTGAGGAGCACATCGAGCCAACGCTCCAGCAGGCTTGGCAGTTTGGGTGCATCGGGGGGTAGTTCTTTTGTGAGGGTGAGGAGTCCTCTACCCGCAGTTGTGTTTTGCCGTCGTAGTTCATGGCCTTCATTGTGTGCCTCGATAAAGGCTTTGAGGGGAGGGAGGCCGGAGTACCTGTAGAGTTCTTCAGTCCTCGTGTGACGCGGCAGGCCAGTTATTGCGCGGAGACATTCGAGATGGAGGACCTCCAGTTGTGCGTAGTGGGTTTGGTTCAATGTGAAGCAAGCTGCTCCGTAGCATGCCTTAGAGGTGAGGGTTGCCAGGCATAATGTCCTGATGGTGCGTGTTCCGGCACCGCCAAAGTGGTTGCCTATGCGGCGGATCAGGAGGAGGTGTCGGCGCCACGTTGGCTTAAGCTGACGGATCCATTCCTTTGGTCCACCAACCTCACTTAGGGGAACCCCAAGGATCCTCACCCACCGCTCCGCTGGTCGGGTGATGGTCTTGCCGGCCAGTGTAAGGCTTATCTTCGCTCGCTCAGAGTCGTAGCCACCTACCAGGAGGAGGTTAGTCTTTTCCGGTGACGGCTGCATGCCAGTGGAAGGGAGGTAGTTGTCGATGGTGTCCAAGGCTTGCTGCATGATTCCCTGTACATCTGCTGTGTTCAAGTTCGTGCCCTTGGGGTCCACCCACAGCGTGATGTCATCTGCGTAGAATGTCAAGCCCAGGTGCGGAATTTTCCGTAGCTCTACAGCCAGTCCTCGCATCACGATGTTAAAGAGGACTGGAGACAAGATGGCACCCTGCGGCACTCCTCTGGAATTTGAGAATGTCCTTGGGTGGCCCGATCCAGATTTGACCTCAAACGTTCGGGCCACCAGGAATGATCGCACAAAGTTCATGATTCGTGTGCCAACTCCAGCCCCATCGAGAGCCTTCAGTATCGCTGTGTGCGCCACCGTGTCAAAGGCTTTCTGCAAGTCTACTGCCAGGAGGATGCCAGAAACCTTAAGGCGACCCCGACGGCCCCCTCCCACCAACTGGCGCAGTAGCAGAAGGCTGTCTTGAGTGCACAGCCCTGGTCGGAAGCCAGTCTGGGCTGGATCGAAAAAAGCTGGGTTCTCCTCTTCGAGGTGGTATGTGAGCCGACTCAGCACCATGCGTTCGAGGAGCTTGCATAGCGTTGACGTTAAAGCTATAGGTCGGAGATTCTTGATGCTGTTGGGTTTTTTCCCTGACTTTGGGATGGGGTAGATAATCGAATGTTTCCATTCTGCTGGGATGCTCCCAGTTCGCCAAATCTCGTTCAGCTCGTCCAGCAGCAGCAGCTTCTCTGGTTCGTCAAGGTTGAGGAGCATTCGCCAAGTGATACCATCCCCGCCTGGAGCACTGCGCACGTTGGCAGCATCCAGGGCCAGGGTCAGCTCTTGCAGAGTGAATGGTGCCTCAGCTCCCAGGTCACTGGCTGGTTTACTTGGTTCATAGGTGCGTGGGTCTGCTGGGATGGCCGGTTGTGGAAAGAATGCCGCAGCGGCGGCCACCTCGAATTCTTCTGGCGTCAGGTCTAAGGCCATTTGTATGTTGAGTGCCGAGTTTTGTGTCTTGTGCTTGCCGGACATGGTTCGGTGGGTTTGCCATAACTTGCGAGTGCTGGTGTGCTTGTCAAAGGTTTCGCAGTATTCAAACCACCTCGAACGGGCAAGCTGTTTGGCATATCGGCGAGCCTGAGCAGTTTTGTTGCGCACTCGGAGGAGATCCCCGTATTGCCGGCCATTGGCCAGGTAGATTTTGTGAAGGCTCTCCCGTGTGGTCCATAGGTTCAGTAAGTGCTTATCCGGGGTAGGAGCTGACTCGTCTACCATCAGATGTCGTGTGGCCTCCTGTGCTGATCTAAGGAGCCGTCGGGTCACTGGGACCCTCTTATCGTGTTCTGCCACTGCTTTCCGGAACGCATCCCAATCTATTGCTTTGGATCGGCGAGGGCGGCCTGTGCAGCCACCCACAGACAGCTCCAGCCAGAGCGGGTAGTGGTCTGAGCCCATTGGGTCCGCCCCGCGTCTCCATTCCGTCACTAGGCCCTTGTCAGCCCAGGTGAGGTCTGGGGTGGTGTCCCGCTGGTCCACTCGGGGGCTGCAGCGTGTCGGGTAATCTGTGTCATTGGCCAGTATTAAGCGTGCCGTCTCGGTTGCTTGCTTGATCTGCAGGCCCCTGGCGTCTATTTTCTGGTAACCCCACTCCTGGTGTTGCGCATTAAAGTCGCCTGCTATGAGAATGTAGTCCTTTGGGTAGTACTGCCGGAGGTCTGCCATCCATTGAAAATTCACTCTGCCACGCAAGCCACGCCTGGAACAACTGGGTTCAGGCCGTCCGTAGTACGAGACCACGAGGAGTCTGCGTTTGCCAAGAGTGCAGCGGACAGCCACTACTTCCTGCACTGAGCTGCAGTAGGCTGACGTGTCGATCTGTGCCTGCGGGATGTCACGCCGTACGAAAACTGCGGCCTGAGCTTCGATAACCTTGTTTTGCTGCCCCCTGTTATTCCTGGCGTGCTCAATGGTAGGCTGAAAATACCCATTGTAGCCGGTCACGCCCGGCTCAGTGCCCCTGGTCTCCTGCAGAAGAAGTGCAGCTGGCTGCCCCGTGAGGCGGAAGAGCTCATTGAGCTCGGTCGCGCTCTGTCGCAGCGCGCGGCAGTTCCACTGCAAGACGTCAGGGGGTCGCTCAGGCGGAGAGGGCAGTGTGCTGCTGTTCCGGGCCATGTTCATCGTGACTAAGTCTCTCTGTGCTAGGCTGCATGGCCATCTGCATGAGTTGCTGCATTAGTTGTTGTTGCAGTTGAATGTGCTGTTGCAGCAGTCGCTCTTGGCTGTGGTGCTGTTGTAGCAGCTGGTCCTGAAAGGATTTCAGCCACGTTGGCTCTTCTATGGTGGTGCTCTGCCATGTTGGTGGACTTTTAGTGTCAGGGGGATGCTGTGTTGTTGGGGTTTGGTCGGGCCGTTTGCTGTGCTGTTGTGTTGAGTCTGAGGGGCGGAGGTCGTGCAGCTCTGGTTGCTTATCCTTCCTGCCGGGAGAAGGCCGTTGTCCCGCACTCTGCTCCGGCAACTCGTGCCCGATTTGTTTCATGCCAGCGATGTTAGCACTTAGCATTTTCACACGCTCCTCGCGTGCTTTTTGTTTCCGAGCGTATTGTTTCTTGGTGTCTTCTACCTGTTTTTGTAGGCAGTTGATCTGCTGTTGGAGGCGCTGCATATATTGCTTGTAAGCCTTGTGTTCCTGTTCCATTTCTCTCTGAATGTATGTTAGCTCAGCCTCGGGTGTTGTAGCACTGCGTGTCACCGTGCTCGCATAAGTCACACCCGGTGCGGCAGTGCTTGTTGGGCTGGGTGCGTGGCTTGCATGGTAGTTGTGGGCAAGCCTAGTGTCGTCTCCGCCTGCATCAGTTGCCAAGGCGCCTGTGAACAGACGGTCGTAAGGCCCTCGGCGGCGTCTGTGGTTATTACGCTGGCGTGTGGAGGTGGGATGTTTTTTGTTGGCTTTCTCTTGAAAAGCAACATGGGCAGGACAAGTTGGTTCTATGGCCATGTGGCCATCTTGCCTGCAGCGGACGCAGTATTTGCGCTCCCCATTGGGGCAATCGCCGGGCGAGTGTTCAGATCGGCCGCAAGTGCTGCACACAGGATTCTCGGCCGGGCACACGCACGCCTTATGTCCAGGGTTGTGGCAGCGCGAACACACCAGCGAGCGCTGCTCGTAGCGCTCAACCCTTCGCGGAAAGCCCCAGTAGAGCACGTTCCTAGGCGGTTGTGGCGATGCAAAGCATAGGAGCACGGTGCCCCGGGAGCCCATGGGACGGGCCGCCAGAATTTCCACGCCATCGGCGTGGAGTGCCTCCACGAGTTTTTGCTTCGGCTCATTCGGCCTGCAACGGTAGATGACGCCTCGCGACATGCCCTCGTTCGGTACTTCGTGCACCCGTACCGGGATTGGTTCTATTGTTTGCAGCAGGAGCTCCGTCATCTCGCGAATGCGGCCCGCTTGAATCGGGTCGCACGTTGTGAGTGTGATGGAGTTCGACAACTTGCTTACTCTCAGTATCTGGTGCCGCAGTAGCGCAGCGTCCGCAGAAAACGAGCTAATCGCTCGGTTCAAGTCTTCGGGGTCGACGATGGTCATGTCGCAGCGCACCGTGGGTTGGACACGCAGTACGTACGTGCCGAGCTCCGTCCGTTGTCTTTGGCTCGTGGGGGACGCTGGTTCACCGTCGGCCTTCCTAGCTGCTCTGAGTTGCGTTCGGGAAACTGCGTTCTCCCACAGACCCCCGTTGTCCGACGCGCTGGGATCGCGTGATGACCAACTCGCTTGAAAATCGCCGGGGTGGGCCGCGCTGGGTAAGCGTCGCTGGTCGGTCGTCGGTGAAAGTTGACGCTTGTCTGGTTCCCGGCTTCTCTGGATGCGGTACCGTGCGTTCTCAACGGCAGTTGCACATATTGTCACTTCAGAACGCTAGTAGACACGCTGTCCGATAGTGCTGTCAGTTGTGCTCCCGCGGTCCCGAGCCGTACTCCTACGTAGGCCTAACGGTAGGCCTGTGTCGGCAGGGTCGGTCTCCGAGTCGGATCAGCGACAAAATTAAAGGCGGGCTGCGAAAAGCGTTGCGGAATGTTCCCGCTTTACTTACGCGCGATTAAATCAAAACATTTAAGTCACAGACCTAGTGAAAAGCTGACTACGATGCGCGGGGCCGCATCGTATTGGCCTCGCACGCACACTGAAATGACTTGTCAACGTGGGCGCCTAATGCTTCCAGCATTACATAAAGTGCAGTCGAGGTAAATGAAATCCGGCAAATGAGCACGAGAAAAAACGTTTAGTGGTAAACGTGGTCAGGAAATGCACAGTTTTTGCAATGCTGGGCCGTTTTCAAGCTGCCCCTCCCCCATTCTCAGTTGATACAAGGATCCTTCGGTGTGGCTTCCTGGTACGTGGCAAATAAACTGTGCAGATAGCGCTAGTCGCTTTACAGGTTAGTTATTTCGGCTCCGCAATCTCCGTACCCAGTTGGTCATAACGGACGGACCGAACAAGACCTGCAGGATGATCTTGATAGCAGGCAGCGTCTCCTCGGACCGGAATGGCCCGTTCGCCAGTTTCTTCCACATAATTCCGGACTTCATCACTTCTCCGAGCCGCAGCACCACGCTTTGTACCTGCGCTTAAAGAACATGGCCGCTCAAGCGCAAGTCGTGCTGTGAGTGGGCGCTTTCTCAAAGCCCTACTGGCCGCTCACATAAAAAAATTGGCCGCGTATCTGCTACTTTCGTTCCAAATGTCGACAAAAGACGATAGTCGACTGGTGCACCTGCCAAGCAACTGCCTCCCTTCTGTTTCCCGCCCACCTCTCATGCTGTTCCTGTCCCGTCTCTTTCCTGCCAAGATAAGACGCTATGTTTGCGCAAGTCATTTTAAATTTACCGCGTTCCACTGCTCCAAGTCGGGTGCCTCGATGCCAGCGCTGCCGTGCGGCGGAGACGCGCGTGAATCGAGGCACCCTACTACAAAGTTTAGAGAACCTCGTTGCCCTACTCCACGAGCGTCCCAAGCGCGGAAAGTGGATCAAGTGTAGTGGAACCTTTCGTTACTGTTGCCGTTTGATTTCTTAAATGCCGCCAGGAGCGCGGGCAACAGCAGGCGACAGCTTTCTGCAGTTGATATAGTATTTCATTTGCTATCGCGAGCTAACCAAGCACCCATACATTTTTAATAAAGGAACACTGCAAATATTACTCATGTATTGATTTTCTGCCTTATATTTGCGTAATGTCATGTTTCTTTTCAGCAATGTTGATAAGTATGAACATTGCCACCGGACTTAGACGTTTAGATTTGGCTGTGGGTATATAAGACGATTGCGCAGCATCTGTTTTACTTTGGCCGGCTGGCTGAATAGAGTTACATGTTTTTGTACCATTGTTTTCCTCGCATGTTAATCTTTTGGTTGTAAGCAATTCTAAATTGTTTGTATGTTAATCTTTTGTCTACAATCAACTTGAAACTGTTTATGTGTTTCTGTAAGTGTCTGTAACTGGCAGCTTTCGCGCTCTATTAGTTTTGTAGCGACAGGCGCTGCACTTGTTTAATTGTTTCTGGTTGTTACGTTGTATCATTTATACCAGGATTTTTTTATAATAAATTTATCCTTTCAAGACAGACAGACAGACAGACAGACAGACCAAAATTTTCCCGTTCTAGAAGCCCACGAAAGACTATCGTCTTTAAAAATAAAACAAATTTCCGGCTGGCTGTGTTATTGCGACGTTTGTGTGCGTTTCTCTTCTAGCTGCTATTATGACGCGCTCGCGATCACTTCCTAGGTTGTACACAGCTCATCTCGATGCCAACTGAATACTCGGAGCACCAAAGATTATCCCGCGAATACTTATCGCAGAACAAATGTATAATAACGTAAGCATGCTATGGTATGGCCACAAAACGTACGTTCCCGTCAGAAACATTTCCGTAATAGGGATAAAAATAAATCCAACGCGGGAGTTGACGGGTAAGGTTGTTTGCTCTGCTCAGAGGCCAATCAAGAGCTTGACTGGCTACTAAAATCCCACTGGTCACATTGGTTCGAAAGAAATGGGTTTCGTCGCAAAGGGCCCTGTATGAAGTGACCAGAAGCAAAAACTTGTCCAGTGTTATTCAAGTGCGGCATGGTGTAACCGCACTCACAAGTGTGCGAACAGTGTACAGTGCGGCCCACTGTTAAAGGGAACGGGCGAGTGCGTGGCCGCTGCGCTCCGCGAAGCGCCGGCGCCGAGATGTGGCGAGAATCGGAGACAGCCGGCGCATGCGCACTGACCGCACGAGGCAGGAGCAGCCGCTCTGTCGTCTGCTACGACGCTCCGCCGTGCCGCCCAGCATCCAGCTAGAGTGTACTATTCTGGTTCTGGTCGCAAGCTGAGAGGCACAGCATAGAGACCAAGGAGGTTAAAAAAAATTGCAATTTTTTTAACCTCCTTGATAGCGACGTAGCAGACGACAGAGCTGCTCCTCCCGCGTCGGGCGGTCAGTGCGCATGCGCCGGCTGTCTCCGAGTCTTGCCACATCTCGGCGCCGGCGCTTCGCGGAGCGCATCGGTCACGCGCTCGCCGCTTCCCTTTAACAGTGGACCGCGCTGTACATTGTGTGCCGTCTAAAAAACCCTTGCTTTTTTTAAGTACCTCAGACGTTGCCACTTACCGCTGGTTTGCCAGCCAGAATTACGAGCGGCTTGCTCACAACGGCAGCTGCCTGGGATGGGGCGGTCACAGGGGCCAACGCGACGAATACAGTCACCTGAAACAGTAAGACGATACACGCACACAACCAGGCTGTGAAAGTACTGGGACGAATTGTGTTTTCCCAGTAATTTGTACAAAAATGTACCGGACACCTCATGGAAACATTTTCGCACTCGTTAACGAACGAACGTTTCGCTTCAGTTTCCTTTCACTAACGGAGATGACTTTCCATTGTATCTCGTACAAGAGGGATCATGATCGCGCCGTACAACATGTTCTAACGCAACTTGTTGGGGGATAGTTTGTTCATGATATTTGAAAAATTCCCGTGTGAACGAGATTTCGGCGCACGTCAAAGATCCCCAGGTGGTCAAAATTAATCCGGGGCCCTCCACTACGGCGAGCCTCATCTCCCGTGTTGCGTCGGCGCGTTAAATCAATCAATCAATCAATCAATCAATCAATCAATCAATCAATCAATCAATCAATCAATCAATCAATCAATCAATCAATCGATCGATCGATCGATCGATCAATCAATCAATCGATCAATCAATCAATCAATCAATCAATCAATCAATCAATCAATCAATCAATCAATCAATCAATCAATCAATCATCGATCAATGTTCATAATTCTTAAAATGTTTAGCGCAAAAACAAACAAAAAATACAGAAGAAAGGAGACAGGACAAGCGCTAACTTTCAAGTGAACTTTAATCACCGGTGTAGCCGCTAAATATGGAACTGGGGCATGTGCACTATGCGCCACAGTAAGGTATCATGCACATGTGCGCATATGTGTTCTTCAAACGAAACGCTCGAAAAAAGATTTCCCAGAGTTAAACATAAACAGGGCCACTGACGTATCACTGATACAATTATCGCCTTTTTGCTTGATATAAAACTCTCCCAACAGTTCACCTGCTGTCACATCTTTACTCCTACTAAAAATCTTAATCTCCCCAAGAAGTGGCTCACACTTGTAGGCACCGCAATGCGCGGGCAAATGCGCATCTCCTTTATTGTTTATCGACAATTCATGTACCCGTGCTCGGTCGTTGATACATCGGCCGGTCTGGATCTGATATACGACGCCTATAGCGCAGTCCACAAATGGCGTAGTATGCTTCTTGTTGCATCCTTGCTTTTTTGCGCCCATTGGAAGACGTGCACGCGCAAAGTCGGGCCAGCTTACGCGGCGCCGAAAACAGGATCGGAATCCCGTGCCTGTTGATGTGATGGGCGACCTTCTTGATTTGATGGGCGACTTTGTGGGTGTACGGCACCTCTTCGGGTTTTGCCGTGCTTTGCGCTGGCTCAGGCGTTCTGCTACCGGTGCCTCCTTTAACCTTCTTGAGGAGGGCCTCAGCGACTGAGTTCAAAGACGTGCACGGGAAGCCGGCTGAAAGCAGCCTTTCAATTTTCTTATCAAAGCTAACCTGCATAGCGTGGGGACATGACTTAGAGAGAGCTGATTCCAGGCACCAGTGAGCAATCGCCGTTTTCACCGTATTGGAGTGCGCATAGTCCAGAGGGAGCAGCTCTTTTTGTGCCCGCGGGGAATAACGCCAGCAGACATGCTTGGTACCTAAATGGATGTTAATGTCTAAAAACTGCAACGAGTTCTGTAAAGGAATCTCCCGCGTAAAAACTAAACCCTTCCCATGGCGCCGAACAGTGGCTAAAATAATGCCATTAGGTTCTGGGTGCGTCAGGGTGTTATGTTTGCTTAAAACCACTAAAAGTCGTCCACAAATTGTCCACGGGAACTGTTGGAAGCATTTTATATTAAGCAAAAAGGCGATAATTGTATCAGTGATACGTCGGTGTCCCTGTTTAACTCAGAGAAGTCTTTTTTTTTTAAATTAATTAATAGCCGTGCCACACGTACTTACATGACAAATTACATTAAGTGCTTAATGCCTTAGGTTTTGATGCCATTAATTCGCTGCCACAGGCAAAAGTCTAATGCCATTCGCTTTAATGCCATTTTTGGTTTAAGGAGTTCCGCGCAACTCATTCAGCGTCACGAGCGCCTTACATCTGTCTACTCTCGAACGCGATTAGCACCAAATGAAACCAACCAAACTCTCAGAACCAGATTGATCACGCGGAAACGTGGCTGAACTTCGCAATGGGACGATTTTTTGTGCCCCCTTGGTGGCGAAGTTCTTGAGAAGACGAAGATCATTAAAATAGCGGCCGGCAAAAGGCAAAGCATCGTGTTACTCGTCGTTTTGAATTTTTCGGATTTGGCTACCACTGGCAGGTGACGGCAGCTGCTCAAGTCGCTTTTAGAAACGGCTCACACCATTTTTAGAAAGCATTTTTTCTCGTATTGTTTTCTTTCACAAAAACATTTTTAACCCTTGTAAAACGTTTTTCTCTATGTTAAAAACTTCTAAAATATGAGTGCATTTCTCTTTTTCGTCATTCTCACCATCATGCGTAACACGTTTAATGCCTTTGCGTTTCCGCGAGTAGCATGGCCCGCCCAAATAATGTCATTCAGTATATTGTAAGAGGAAAGCAGACTGGAACAAGGGAATGGTGATTCCAAGGAACGTCTCTTTACTCAGCTCGCAGGGAACTCAGTGACTCGGCAGAACGACCCCAGACGATGATGATAATCCACAAATGATGAATATAATGGGCATGTACAGGTGAGAGATTGGTCCCACTAACGAATAGCAATTAATTCATTCCATGAGTCTTCTTCATGAGTCAAAACACCAATAAACGCTCACAATATTAAAGGAGCCGTGAAGAGAAAATACAACTTCGTGTAATTTGAAAGAACTAGGATTCAGTATCTCACTCAGCTCCATTACAGCCACAAAAGATGTTTTTTTAAAGAAGAAAAGCAAGAAGTATTTAAAAACTTTCAAATTTTGCGCCACAGTGACGTGTTATGAGCAAGAATGACGTCATACGGGCCAACAATAAACGATAATTTTCAGTGCGTTAACTGCACGTTAACATTCAAGTGATGCGGTCAAATGGACTTAAGGCCTCATTGCAGACGTCCAGTCATGTGTCGTCGCGACAGGTCAGTTAAACCTCCGCCAATCGCACAAACAAGGTTCCGTGACGTCATAGAAAAGTTGCGGGAAATTGGCTAGGGGGTCGCGACTGCTTCACATGTTTTCTTTAATATCTCCGTTATTTTTCGAAGATTGCCATGATATTGGTATCTATGTTATCAGGACTAAGCAGTCTTTCTAATAAACCCAACTTGTATTTTGTCTTCATGGCTCCTTTAAACACTTGATGCCATTTTTTGTGTACGTGTGGCACGGGTATAACACATGTGCGCACATGTGATGCCCTACTGTGGCGTATGCTGTGCATGACCCATTTGTTCTATATTTACCGGCTCCGCCGGTGATTGAAGTTCAGTTGAAAGTTAGCGCTTTTCCTGTCTTCCTTTCTGTACATCGTCTTTGGTTTTTGCGCTGAACATTTTTAACAACATATCCTACTTACTTCTCACTAACTCCCCTCGGGTTAAGGAGAATCTGGCCAGGATGATGATTAACATTCAGGAAGAGGGTATTCAGCTATCAACGAAGGACCAGATCCCAGTGCGCTGGCTTTAGTACGGTATTTGGAGTGAAGGTTTTACTAAGGGAGAACTATTTTCGTATCGGTGTTACAGAAGAAGAAAAAAAGACCGATGAGCATGTCCATGGACATTTGTTGGCAAAGTTAGGGCCTCCAGTAAAGAAAGAAAAACGCCTTGTTACTTTCCGGTAACAGAAATAGCGTCTGACAGTGAATCGTAATTGTGTTTTGGTATACTCCTTCGAGACGACTTGGTAGTAAACGCGGAGAGCGCATGTGCACAAATCACGAAAAGAGGGATGTTACCTTGTCGTTGTAGGCGGGATTCAGGGACAGGAGCCCGAAGAGGACGAGTGTGCCCTGAGAGTGACCTATATAGGCGATCTTGGAGAGTCCCGTTGTCTCGAGGACATAGTCGATCGTGGACGGAACATCGTGCTCGATCATGTCTTGGAACCTGTGGCCGCATATGACGTTCACGAAGGTTAGGAGGAGGCCAAATCGCGCAATACGACAAATATAACTGACAGCTCTTCGGTTATTGTCATAGTCATAATTTTGGAGGTTATGCGCCTTTGTGCATAATATATCAAAACGAAGAAATGTTTAGTGCTGGTTTAACATCTTCGTATTTTTCGAAGGAAAGGGGAGCAAACACTGCGTAGTGACACAAAGAAGATGAGAGAATCACAAAGGACGGCAGCTGAATTTTAGTCGCTTTAGTTTAATCAAAATCGAACTTGCATGCCTAACTTCTCTTCTGTCACTAAAACTGTTCATCATGCTTTCGTCATACATTGCCGTCGCGGCAGTGTGGGACTGCAGGGACTACCCGACGAGTTACCCTAATAACGGCCGTAAGATGGCCGCGTGTGGCTGGTTGATGCGCGTTCTACCCCTTGTACAAAAACCTCTTCTTGCGACTGCCCTGGCGATCATTAAAAGGGCCATGCAAACAAAACACAAGTTTGGCTCATTTGAACGATTGCCTTGTCAGAATCATACTGACACCGCTTTTAACGTAAGCTTCGATCAAATAAGCTACATAATTAGAAAAAAAAGGAATGGACATGTGAATCACTAGCTCATTTCTAGCACTAGAACATATGACGTCATATGCACAGCTTCCCGATTGGGTGAGGCCGGCAAAAGAAAACGCAAGCTACGCAGGTCTTACAAGCTTGTAGAACGACCTGTTCTCTCTTAAGTGTAATGTATATTCATTTTATAGCAGCGAGAATGGTGGGAATGGAAGTTACGGAAGTACACGTAAACATAGAAGTATCAGTGCGTACTGCTGTTGGTACTGCGCGCACTATGCTTTTATCCACTACGGCGCGCCTCATCGCCTTCGTTGCGTCGGAGCGCTAAACCCCCTACAATCAAAAACTATGCTTTCATACCTGCATAGCAGTGCGGCGCCTTGGGGTTGTTGCAGACGACACTGGCCGATTGGCGTGAGCGACATTGTCGTTCGTGACCCTATTTGCCGAGCATACCGCATGCTTCACGAAACGATTACTACCTACCGTAACAAAAACAAGCCAGGTGCAAATACGGTCAAAAACAAAGCAAAGGCTAATAGCGGTGCGGAGCAGTATGGTGTCGCCATCTAGGAGGACTGGCGGTGAATAAGGCTCCGCAATTCGCTGCTGTCTAAAATGCGCACTTGAAGTTCGCTTGAAGACCCGCTCATGTGACGTCGTGGAAGACGTCACAAAACACACGATTTGGCGGGAGAATCAAAATTTTAACTTATGTTGATTGATTTTTTTGTGAATAAAGCACCACTTGCTGCCGGAAAAGCGGCGCTGGGTGCAACATAAAACACCAAACCTTTCGAATGAAGCAAACGTGTATTTTGTCTGCATTGCCCTTTTAAAGGTGGTGGGTCAATGCAAGCCAGGTCAAGGTTATTCTGCTACGCATCCACTTCGCTGAGTTCCGCTGGCGCATCGCTGTTTCTTCCTCATGAATAAATATGAACCAAGCCGTTAGCTTCGGTAATTTCAAGCAACTGGGTTTTGCAACGCGTTCTGGAAGAAAGAAAAATGTACACTGGAAATCAACTATATAGTGCCGCACTGAAAAAAGTTTGGTATTAAATTTTATGACGCCGAACTCTCTGTACTACACGTTAGTAACCAACACTGCCTACGCATAGCAAAATAAATTGGGTACTCCTTGACTTGAGAGGCACGTGAAATTAATGAGAGAGAGAGAGAGAGAGAGAGAGAGAGAGAGAGAGAGAGAGAGAGATAGAGAGAGAGAGAGAGGGGAGGGAGGGGAGGGAGAGAGGGGAGGGAGGGAGGGGGGGAGGGAGGGAGGGGGGAGGGAGGGGAGGGAGGGGGAGGGAGGGAGGGAGGGAGGGAGGGAGGGATAGATAGATAGATAGATAGATAGATAGATAGATAGATAGATAGATAGATAGATAGATCTATCTATCTGTCTGTCTATCTGTATGTCCGTCCGTCCGTCTATCTATCTATCTATCTATCTATCTATCTATCTATCTATCTATCTATCTATCTATCTATCTATCTATCTATCTATCTATCTATCTATCTATCTATCTATCTATCTATCTATCTATCTATCTCAACCTCTCCCTCTACCTCTTTGTATTTGTTAGGCCCTTTTTTGTACTTTCCTGATTCAAAACACGCGCCACAATGTCGAGGCTCGGAGAACGAGCCAATAACGGTAGCAGCTCAGTTTCAGTTCACTGCGCATTCGTCGAAGATCGTCCACAGCTTACGTGAAGTCCCAGAACTTGAGGTCTTTGTCGGGACTGAGTCTAACGTGCTTGCGCGACAAAGTGCTGCCGCGAAGGTTGCCCAGCCAGACGTCGTAACCGGCGTCGGCGAGGACGAATCCTGCGAACACGCGTCGATTCGCCTCTGGTGAAGAACAACAAAAAAGGACTGCACGTATTTTTTTTTTTTTTGACACGAAAGGGCTTTATTCCTGGATTTACGAAGATTTCAGTGACGTCATATCTGTCACGGAAATGACGCCAGTACAACGAAGCAAGTGACCAGTAAAGGGTGCACCCCTGCACACAGTGTCCTCTTACGGGGAAGCAAGCTTTAGTACTACAGAGTACGTTGTACTTATGGTTGTTCGTTCTCTGGTTTTATATTTTAACACGACAAAGTTTTATGCCGGGATACACCAAGATTTCACTGACATCATATCCGTGACGGAAATGACGCCAGTACACCTTTGCCGAAGTGAACCGCCAGCAGGACGTCGCTCGCCAAGCACACCCTCAAGACAGCCGCCGACCCGCAAATAACGCTCACCTGCAGATTTCGCTGCACATTTCACTTTCGTGTTCTACCGATTCCTATGACAGAGGGATCAACCCCAGTTTTCTTTTTTTGCAGTGTTGCTGCGGCCGCTAGTGGTATTGCAGCTGCAGGTGTCGTGTTCCTTCTTCGTCGACCCTGGACGGCTCACAAGCGTGCTTGGGATTACGTTAAACATTTAAAGAAGCCGAGGGTGACCAAGCATCCAAGCCAAAATCGCAGCATAGGCATTTTTACGGAGGGGGGAGGGGGGGGGGGTTAATACCCAGCTTAAAAATTCCTTAATGAATTCTAATGGACATTTATGAAGGACCAATACAACCGCATGCAGTATCTTAGCGACGACGCAACGTTTGAAGCCGCGGCCATTGGCTCATAGAAGGCGCTTTTAGTTCCTGCAATTGTTCTGAATCCGTAGGCTAAATTGCCGTTGAGCTGAGGCATGTTTCCCCCTTACAACCGTACCCGCCGCGGTGTCTCAGTGGCTAAGGCATTGTGCTGCTGAGCACGAGGACGCGGTTTCGATTCCCGGCTGCGGCGGCCCGCTTTTCTGATGGAGGCGAAAAGCAAAAACGCCCGTTTGTACGAGATTTCAACGCCCGTTAAAGCTCCCCAGGTGGTCAACATTAATCCGGAGCCCTCCACTACTGCACACCTCATCGGCTGCGTTGCGTCGTCGCATTAAACCCTACGATCAATCAATCAATTAATCACTTACAACCGCTTGCCAACAAGGGCGGCAAAGGCGGCCCATGACCGATGTTGCGATCCGCCATGGGTCAAGAAGCATAACTTGGCGCTTGTAGTGGATCCTCTAGCTCAGTTTTATTATCAGTGCCGGATGGTCCGCGGACGGCCCAGGGCGCGATCCAGAGTTCGATTTTCCCATTTATTCCAACAGGACTTTCGATCCAAGGGCAGTCCTCGGACCGCTCGCGGACTGTCCAGGACTCGTACATAGAGGAGGTCCGATGTGAACGTGCAATTTACTCACTGATAACTAGTTTTTTTTTTGCCTGCTGGCCCGCACCACGTCACTCTGCCCATAATACGTCACTGTAGCGCGAAAATTGAAAGTTTTTCAGTATTTCTTGCGATTTTTCAATTAAGAAAAGATCTTTCGTTGCTGGAACGTAGCTGAGTGAGCTGTCAAATGCTGGTTCTTTCAAACCGAGGAAAGTCGTATTTTGTCTTTATTGCCACTTTGAGGTCGTATCATCAAGCCATAAGTGTTTGTCTTTGGCCAATGCCAGCGGCGTCGCTACGGTTCCCATTGCTGCCAGATCGCCGCCCTATTTGACTCACCCACCGCACGGTGGCGCAAGTGACCGATCCTCGGTGGTGGTTGCGGCGTCAACTAATGCTGGGTTTTTGTTGGGTTTTAGGTAACTTTGCTCTTATCCAGGGTGTTTTATTGTGCAATCATTAAAGGAAGAGATTGTGTTTCGCTCATACATTTATCAGCCCGCTTTAATTGTATCGGTTTTTTCGCCCCTTGGTGGATTTATTGGCTACTTCTAATAGACAACTGCTAGTCCCTATATGAAACCCTTTTTTCTGCACAGTTTTCTGCTCTCATATGTTCTGAACAGTTGCGTTTCCACGCATGAAACAGCAGCGGAGAAGCTGGCGGTCTCATTGGGCAATAATATGATTGAGACGAACAACACACATAAATTTATCCCAAATTCAACCAATTTAACGGCATCAGACAGCTTACCGTATTTACCCGATTCTAACGCGCCCCCGATTCTAACGCGCACCCGATTTTCCTGGCAAAAAAAAACGAAAAAGCTTGCACCTCCGATTGTAACGCGTACGGGACTTTGTGACCCAGACAAACGAATGCGAGAGAAACCGGCGATTTATTTCCCGAAGTAATCTCACTCATTTCACTCCCCGTCGCTTTCCGCTGACCACAACATCTCGGCCTCGGTGCCTTCAAGCGCGTTCGCGATGCCACACTTCTGAACGAACGTTCAACCATGGTCGATGGGATCGTGGCCCACGCCTCGCACGCCCATTCCGAGAGCTTCTCCAGAGGTGCACGCTTCAGCCGACCGCTCGTTTTGAACGCATGGTAGACGCTGCTGCCATTGCTGTTATCAAGCGCGCAAGTGAAACGATTTGACAATTTCAGTGTGTGAACGCCGATAGAAAAGCCTAGGCGCCTAGGCTTGCTGCGTCCGAAAAATCTTTGATAAAAGCTTTGGCGCCATCTTGAGATGGCGATGGCGATGGGTGGGACGAAATTTCCGCTGTTTCGGCAGTTTCGGTTTTGTATCCGATTCTAACGCGCATGCAATTTCTCGGCCTATTTTTTCGGAAAAAAAGTGCGCGTTAGAATCGGGTAAATACGGTAAGAACAATTACATATGAGCAAAACGAAACAGATGGGAAAACAAAAGTGTGAGTTGTTACGTACGACTGCGAGTTTTGTTTTAACATCTATATGCATGCACGCGTGTATGCAGGCTTGCATGCATGTAGATGGGAAAATAAAAGTGCGAGTTTTACGTTACACTGCTAGTACATTGGCGTGCATGCACACGTGCATGCATAGGGGTGTAAAGATGATTTTCAAAGCTTCAGAACTTTCCGTGACAAGGGCTTTGTGCAATGTATATCCTTCTCCCGGCATTATTGCCGGTCATATCAAAGTTCGTGGTTGGTCAGGAGCAGCTTAATAAACTTTCTACATATTAGTTTAACCAACTCTCGCTGATGAAATAGCTTCATCGGGATTTCCACATACCAAGACTGGCATTGATGTTAATAAGTTCAACGCTGTGTTTCAAGCATGCTTCTCGAGGGCCTCCGTAAGCGACCGGCGATCCGAAAGCATCGCGTCAGAAAACTTCTCCAAGGCCTGCAGCGGTAGCACTAGCTGCTGCGTTGGATATCTTGAGGATATTGCAGGTGCGGGCTCCCGCTTTCTTTCTTTCTTTCTTTTTGAAGCTGTCATCGCTTCTTGCTTGTCTTTTCGATGCCGGCGTCATGTACGAAGAGTAGTGCTGGAAAACACTAGGCACAGCATCTTACGTCTTTTCGTGTAATATGAAATTTACACGATGGTCTTGTCACTCCGATGGTCTTCCGGCCGAAAGGGCAGACTGCAGACCACTGAGTAATTAAACGTTGAGTTGGGTTCCCAGTTCTTTCTAATAATGGTTTTTACGCATTGTACTTTCAGGGCTTTGTTCACTGAGAACTCGAGGCAGGAGACATCACGATCCTTCTTCCGCACGCTGCAGATAACATCGCATCACACGGGATAACATCGCATTCTTCGGTTTTAAATTTCGCTAGCAAAACATCGTCGCTTGATTAGTGGGCAGGGTTACTTGAATCTAGCGGCAGGTATTCATGCATATATTGAAAAAATACGCAACATGAAGAGCCGCTCACTGGCAAAAAGCGGGAATGCACAGTGCGTGGTTTGCCCGCGGATCGTCTGCTACCATGCGACCTAGCGGGAGAGGATCGGAAGCGGGAGGATCGGTGGGTGGCGCCACCACGCGGAATTCAGACGCAGTGGGAAATGGCAAGGCGGGCACGGTTTGGGGGAACGCCGCAGGCATTGGAATGCTTTGACAATACAGGGTGGCAAGAAACAAGAACGAAAGATGAGGCACACAGGACGTTTTATGGCGAAAATATGTCGTATTTTTAAACGCGCGTACACACACACTTACGACGAAAGCAGTCAACCCGCCGCGGTGGCTCAGTGGCTAAGGCGTGGTGCTGCTTAGTACGAGGTCGCGGGTTCGATTCCCGGCCGTGGTGGTCGCTTTTCTGATGGAGTCGAAAAGCAAAAACGCCCGTGTGTTCGAGATTTGGGCGCACGTTAAAGATCCCCAGGTGGTCAAAATTAATCCGGAGCCCTCCACTACGGCGCGCCTCATCGCCTGCATTGCGTCGGCACGTTAAACCCTACAATCAGTCAACGAAAGCAGTCAACCCGATAAGTAGTGATACGAACTGTACCAAAAACAGAGAAGCAAAAAAATTCCCTCGCACTTCCCCGAGGGGGAGAGTGTGTAAGTGCGAATGCACGGTTGTTGATTGCGCGATTACGGTGGATATCGTGATCTTGGAGTGGAGAGGAGGCGCCCAACACCCGCAGTCACTGAGCGGAGAGAGGAGGAGGAGAGTAGCGCGCGCCCATCTCCCCCCGTTGCTAGGGAAGACGAGGAGGAAGACGAGGAGCGCGCGCACCCGCAGCTGTTGCTATGCGGACGACGGCGGCGGACGATTCAGGCTCGCTTAAGAAGTGCATTCGCACTTAAAACACACGATTACCAACTCCCCCTCCCTCGCATCATGCACGTGATGTGTTTTCTAACATGGCTAGCTGTGTTACGTCAACGTTATTTCGCCCGTGTAAATAATCACTGCAGACCTGTAAGTGCGTAATGAGTTACAAGGAACGAGTTACATCTACCTAGTTACTCTCTTCGGTTGAATGATTCATTGTAGGGTTTAACGCGCCGACGCAAAGCAGGCGATGAGGCGCGCCGTAGTGGAGGGCTCCGGATTAATTTTGACCACCTGGAGATCTTTAGCGTGCACCAAAATCTGGTACACACGGGAGTTTTTGCTTTACGCCTCCATCGGAAAAGCGGCCGCCGCCGCCGGACTGGGAATCGAACCCGCGTCCTCTTGCTCAGTAGCACAACGCCTTAGCACTGAACCACCACGGCGGGTTAATATTTTCGGTAACGAGTAACGTATTTAGTTAATTAAAAAAGGAACGGGTGACGTATATAGTTTTTTTATGGTCAAGTAACGAGTAACGGCATCTCGTTAATTCTACGGAGTAACGTGTACAACACCGCTTAAGCGGCCTTGTTTTATTCTAACTTGTGCATGCATCTATAGGCACATTGCGCTGATGTTTGTCTCGAAAGCAGCAGCGCCGTTGTCTACTTTCGGTTGGTTCGGGGCGTCATTTCTATTGTGAATGATGCCACGCTCTTCACGGCCTCTTGTCGTAACAGTCAATTTACGAACGTGTCGGCGCACTGGCCCAGATACCAGCAGCCTAAATTATCACGAGTCGAACACGGGCGCCCACACAAAGAAGGCGTGCGAGTAACGCCATGATAACAAAGGCCGAGACGAACGAATAGTTCAGGTGGTGCAGATGAAAAGACGTTAGTCGTTGATATATGAAGCCAAGCGATCAAATTGCAGATAATACAAAAGGCAGGAAAGAACCGATGCATTCATGACGGGCCGTGATTCAGGGGCAGGGAAGCGGGGAATTATAACCGATGAAAACTTCGAGAGGCAACTACTGCTCAAGTGCAACGACTACTAAAAAGGAGACAATGAACCATGAAACAAAACAGTTGTGCGTTTGGTCGTCAAAGCCACGTGAAAAGTGACTCGTTACTTTTAGGAGAGAGAGAGAGAGAGAGAGAGAGAGAGAGAGAGAGAGAGAGAGAGAGAGAGAGAGAGAGAGAGAGAGAGAGAGAGAGAGAGAGAGAGAGAGAGAGAGAGAGAGAGAGAGAGAGAGAGAGAGAGAGAGAGCGATCTGTAATGAAGTCTGGCGATGTTAGCTGGGCTAAAATGCCTAACTTGCTACGCCAGTTGATGACGTGATGAAGATGACGGCGATGATGTACAAGAAGTTGATGCGTACAAATACGGCGAGTTATTCACAGCGACTGGTCTAGACTTGTGTGTTGCACGTACTCTATCAGAGCTTTGGTAGCCCGTAAAGCACGTTTGGGACAAGCCCATGGTCCTAAAACGTCCTTTAGCTGCATGTCCACGGAAAGCGGCGGTCCCAAAGTCACTGCGAGGGATACTCTTTGAGCACTGAATCGAGCACATTCACAGAGCAGGTGCTGCAGGGTTTCTCGCACATCACAGTGTGGGCAGAGTGGCGACGTAGCGTGTTTTATCTTGAAGAGGAAGTTGCGCGTGTATGCGACATTCAACCGCATGCGATGTAGAATTGCTTGTACCCGCTTGGAGAGTCCTGGTGGCATTTTAAATTTGCAGTTGGGATCTATGAAAGATAACGGCGCGTAATGACGTGATACGTCATCCCAGGCTGCACGCTGCATGTTCAATGCCACGCTGGATGCAAGTATAGATGCATCTTTCCTGGAGAATGGTATAGCTATTGCCGATACACGATGCTTATGCGCAACGGATGCAGCAATGTCCGCCTTCACATTGCCAGTTATCCCACAATGGGCTGGAATCCACTTAAGTGCAATGTGATGGTGCGCTTGTAGAGTTTGGAGATGTAAAGCGTGTATGGCGCACAGAAGCTGGTCTTTTGGAAAAGATGAGAGACATTTAAGGGCAGCCCTTGAGTCTCTAAAGATGGCCCACTCTCGAGCGGGTTGCTTGACGATATGAGCCTTACTTTTAGGATAACTCACGCGTCCCTTTTGAGAATCAGTGATGAGTAATGTATTTCGTTACTTTTTGAGCGAGTAACGAGTAATACCTGTGCCACACGTACACGAAGAATGACATTAAGTGTTTAAGGCCTTAAGATACCGAATGACATTATTTGGGCTGTCAGTGCTACACGCGAATTCGCAAATGCATTAAATGTGTTAGGCATAATGTTGATAATGACCAGAAAAAGAAATTCACTCATATTTTAGAAGTTTTCAACGTAGAGAAAAACGTCTTACAAGGGTTAAAATGTTTTTTTTTTTTTGTGAAAGAAAGCGTTATGAAGAATAGTGTTTTCTAAAAATTCATGTGAGCCATTTCTAAAAGTGGCTTCAGAAGCTCCAGCGCTAGGCTAATCCGCAATATTCGGAACGACGAGTAACACGATGTTTTGCGTTTTGCCGCTGCTTTAGTGAACTTGGTCTTCTTCAGAACTTCGCCACCAAGAGGGCGCAAAAAATCGTCTTATTTCATAGTTCAGCTACGTTTCTGCGTCAACACTCTGGTGCTGAGAGTTTAGTTGGTTTCATTTGGTGCCCTTCGCGTTCGAGAGTAGGCAGATTTAAGGCGTTCGTGACGGCGAATGAGTTGTGCGGAACTCCTTAAACCAAAAATAACATTAGAGCTGATGGCATTAGATTTGTGCGTGTAGCAGCAAATTACTGGCATTCAAACTTACGGCATTAGGCACTTAATGTCATTTTTAATGTACGTGTGGCACGGGCATAACGGTATTTAGTTACTTTTTTGGTTCATGTGTACTTGTCTGATTAATCAGGCTCCTTGGTGGACAGGGCTATAGAAGGCACGATGACGCGTTCACCTCCTAGCCTTGCGATTTCTGCAGCCTCCACAATTTCCCTTATCACCATGCACGTCACGCACGTGTGCAAGGGCACTGCCGGAATGTGCGCTCAGCGTAATTCAGCGTCATTCAGCGCCATTCAGCGTAAATGTGATCAGTGACAAGGGAAATCGTGGAGGCCGTGGAAATCGCAAGGCTAGGCGAAGAATGCGTCATCGTGCCTTCTATAGCCCTGCCCACCAAGGAACCTGATTATTGACACGGGCGAGATAACGTTGACGTAACATAACTAGCCACGTTGAAGAACACACAGCGTACAGTTGCCCGAAAAAGTAAACGGAGCAGGGGTTGGAGATGTTAAGGAGATTTCTCCGCCATGCGCTTAGCCAGCAACCTCTAAGTAAATTTTCAAGAAAGTCATTGTTGGGTAAAATCGGGCCGCACATGTGATATTTACGTTGGCAGCCGCATAAAATAAAAACTAGTCAACTCTCATGAAGCCGTGCTCCGTTTACTTTTTGGGGCACCTGTACATGGTGCGAGGCAGGTGGAGTTGGTAATTGTGTGTTTTTCAATCTCTGGTTTTGGTACAGTTTGCTTCACTACTTATCGGGTTGACTGATTTCGTTGTAAGTGTGCGTACGCGAGTTTGCTTTCTGCAATAAAAGTTCAGTTGGAAGTCAGCGCCGCTCGTCCCGTGTGCCTCATATTTCGTCCTTTTTTCTCGCCCCGCTGTAGTATTAAGAGGGATTTCCAACTCTCCCAATCCTGCACTCTCTCTTTACTCGTGATTATATTCAGCAAGCCCAGCCTACTTTCCTTCCTTTGAAAAGCTTGCTAGTAGCTTTGGGCCCGTAAAAAATAATAAACGGAGCGATATCATATCGAGAGCCGCAGTTCTTTCATACACCAGCCACACGGCAAATATAACGTTATTCCCATCGAATGTCAACGTGTGTTTCCTCCTGTTTAATGAATAACAGGAGGTCCCCTCTTCAGTCTCTGACTCTGGGACCTCCTTCTGAAATCTTCTATTGTATACATTCTTGTTGTAACGCAAAATGAAATAAATTCAAATTCAAAAAAAATTCAAAATGACATTTGTTTGCTGCCACAAGAGAAAATGTAGTGACTTTCGATCATAACGACATTAGGGACCGAATGAGTTTGCTGAACCCATTGGACTGCGTTCTGTCAGCAAATATATTATCTCTACACAAAAAGACTCGGTGGGAATGCCTACCCTAAACAGATTACTAAAGCATCAGTAGCATTATAATATTTTTACATGCGTATAATTTTTAGTCAGTTATTTATTCATATGAAAACAAAAGCCGAATATAGTTGTAAAAAATAAAACTGCTAGCCTCACTATCAGACCAGCCTCAGCCGGTGGGGTCGGTGCTAGCTTAAAGTGCATTCTTAAAGTGCTTAAAGTGTATTTAAAAGTGCAGTAAAGGTGCTTTAGCTTTTCTCGCTCAGTTTTTGCAAATACGGAAGCGCTTACCAAAATATATACTCCTAGGCAAGTTTTAATCGATTGAAGCTGCCATCATTTGCAAATAAAATTAATTTTGGCCGTGTAGCTGCCCATCAAAAAATGGCATTAAATCGAGCGAATGACATTCGATGTGACTGAAACTAAATTTGCCGTGTGGCAGGGGTATTAGTAGCAAGCAAGCAGTACACTCTAAGAGGTTCCCGTAGGGCGTCTTCACCACAGCGCTCCAGAATGACTAATCGAAGTGGCCCAGTATGCAAATTCGACGAACGACGTGGCCGAGCATTCAATTTTGATGGAAAAAAGGCATCTGCGCAGGGTCATTGCGCAGTACAAAACCATTCACGGCCTGCATGTTGTCTCTTCGCACATGCGGTTTTTCTTTTTTGTCAAATCATATGTCATTCGTCGAATTTGCCTACTTGCACACACTAGGTTACTTGTTGTTTGTTCGTTTATTTAATAGCCTCAAGGCTTAGTGGACACTAAGCGGGTCAGATCTACATCCAGGAAACTAGGTTGGCCTCCCGGATATAGTCCAGTAGGGAACGGTAGGCAGGACCATGGAGCCACCGATGGTAATGCGTGTCTTGCTGCAAATGTAGGCCTACTGCCATCAAACATTTCCTTCGAATGTCCTTAGTTTCATGGCATGTCCATATTAGCTGGTGAAGGTCTGCCGAAACCGTTTCCTCACAGCAGGTTGAACATTTGACATGTCCTCGGTAGTCCCCTTTCCATCCACTCGTGCGGGCAGGAGTAAGAGCCACGCCCAGTCGGATCCTTCGCAGTACAACCTCTTCCATCCTGGTAAGACTTCAATGGGTCATTATAGAGCGCTTTGGTGAAAACGACCTACGGGGACATTGTAGATTGTGGTAGACATGAATTGCAGCCGTAAACGTTACCGTACCGAGGCTCTGGTCGTCGTAGTTGGCGACCCACGTGATAGCAGTAGCGCCGAGTCCGTGCATAACCAGAACCGCGGGTCGGCGGACGTCTTCCCCTTCTGCGCCGCACGCCGTTGCTGCATCCGCAACGGGCGCCCGCTTCCCTTGCGGTATGCGTTGCAGGCCGAGCACGTAACCGTCGGCCGTGACAACTTCGTGGGACTCCACGGGGTAGCCTCGGGCAGCGATGAGCTCCTCCTGCGCCGGTAAACACCGCTCAACGACGACTAAACCTCGATTTCAGTTTTCAACCCGAAGGTGTTTTATTCCGGGATGCACAAAGGTTTCACTCACTTCATATCCGTCACGGAAGTGACGCCAGTACAACGAAGGTAGCGGCCTGTAAAGGGTGCTCCCCTGCACACAGGGTCTTCTTGCGGAGAAGGAAGCTTTAGTACTAAGAGTATGATATAATAGGGTGGTTCGTTTCCGGGTTTTATATTTTAACACGAAGGTGTTTTATGCCGGAATACACCAAGATTTCACTGACGTCATATCCGTTACGGAAATGACGCCAGTACACCTTTGCCGAAGCGACCCGCCAGCAGGTCGCCGATCGCCAAGCACAGCCACAAGATAGCCGCCGACCCGCAACTCATGCTTAGCCGCAGCTTTCGCTGCACATCTCACTTTCATATATTACTGAACCCTATGACTGAAGAATCAACCACATTTTTTTTAATAACTCGACATCTGCCAAGAAGTCTAGCGGTGAGCAGTGGGTACAGCACGCACGCAGGGATCATATACGCTCGCACACACGCTCACGCTGAAACCACACGCTCACGTGTTGTATCGCGCGTCTTGCGCCACGTGATGTGCCGTCACCCGTTCTCGCCCTCCTTCGCGGCCTCTCTGACAGTGGCTATGAAGCTCGGCCATGCCAGCCCTCTTATTTCACCCTTGTCAACGATACAATAAAGTCGTTCCGCTCGTCAACGAGATGTGTTGCCGTCACGTCACTTGTAGGGTCACAAACACAATACGCACGCACACACACGCCGAGAGAGACAGTGATAGAGAGGAAGAGAGAGAGAGAGAGGATAAATCACTCACGATGGTCTTATCGGCGTCAGGGTCTCTGGGCAGCATTTGAGTGTGGTAGGACCCGGAAGTACCCTCGGGAAACGCCATTAGCGCCAATGGCATGAGCAGCAAGAGCTTTCTGCACACAAAAAAAGAAAGGCTCGGGGAACGTTCAATTCCAAGTGAACTGAAGGGGGTACAAGCGATAACAAAGACGCTTTGGTGGCCGGTTGGTGAAGATGCTAACGATGGTGGTACACCGATCCCAGTAGTGGCGCGTAGCCTGCGCAAGAGAGAACTGGGCCGAAGAAGTGGTGTAAGCGGAGCCCGATCAAGGCGAGTATGCGGAATCCCATTTTTAGTATGAAATAGTTTACTGTCCTGGCCGTTGTCACCGCACGCACTGTTATACTGCAAAATTAAGTGTGATTCCGATTCGTTCTCTACTATTTGTGACTTACTTCCGTTGCTACTAAGTAGTTGGGTTTCCGTTAAGCTTCCGAAAATATTCCGTACAGTTAGGCCATGTCATGCAACCTAAGATCCGCTACGGAAGCATTCGGGCTGACAGGGCGTCAAACTACAACATGCATAGTTTGATATTGACCGTAGAACACTGACCATGGACATTGCGGCCGTCTGTACAGGTAAAGCTGGCCAAAAAAATTGTTTTGCTGTACTTAATTTTAATTCGGATTGGAGATGTCAAGCTGAAATTGCCACCAACAATAAAACGCAGATAAGGCCAGGAAATGAAAATAATTTCATGAAAAAAAAAATGAAAGAACAACGGAAACATAAAAAGTTAAAGCTGTTCCACTCAACGTGAAAGCTGGCAAGTGCGGAACAGCGATTCGACAAAGGGGCTGTGGCGCCGAGAGAGAAAGTGTTTATTAATATGAAAATATTTACAGGGCGAAGTTTTGCCTCTCAGGGCACTGGTCTCGCCGGGGGAAGGAGTGAGAGGGAATTGTTAATTAAGTATGATAACAGGCTATGTAGAGACTATGTATAAAAGGCCATGTACAGACTATACACATACGCTCTCAGGTTACCTACAGCCTATTTACACACACATGCACTCACACATACACAGCCACGCACACAAGAGGGCTAACAGGGGGTGGATGGCCGGTGGGATCTGGTTTTTACAGTTCATGGGCGGGTGTTGAGGCCTGACTCGTCGAGGTACGAGAGGAGCAGCCTGATGGCCTCCCGGTGCAGCATGAAGGGCCCCCTATGACGCAGGATGTCCTCTGCGGTGCTTGATGGTAGCCCCAGCCGCCGGTACCCAGACACCAGTTTGTTCCGGGCACCAGCGTACGCAGGGCAGGAGCAGAGGACGTGATCCAGTGTCTCGGGGTTGGGGCAGTGGGCACAGGTGGGTGTGGCCTTGCGGCCCTGCCTGTGGAGGCGTGCTGCTGTGTTGTAGCAGCCGGTGCGGAGCCGGAGGAGGAGGGACCGCTCAGTCTGGGTTATCCCTCTGGTGGGAAGGAGCCGCGGGGCCTCGCCGGTGGCCACTCGTTTGCAGGGGTGGCGGGTGGTCACCTCACGCCTGATGACGTCCCTGGCAACATCATAGCGCACCAGGGACGCAGAAACTGGGGCCGTTGGGGAGTGGTGGGCTGCTTTGGCTAAATCGTCTGCAGCCTCGTTCCCCGGTATACCGACGTGGGCAGGAAGCCACTGCAGTCGGAGGTTGCAGCCTTGTCCCTGCAGGTCGCGCAGCTTGGCAACCAGGGACATCTCGAGGTGGCCACCTCGCCCCCGTGGTGCAGATGCCTCCCTCAGGCGAAGTAGCGCCGGCCGGGAGTCGCAGAAGATGGTGGCCGCTGGCGGTGGGTCTTCTCGCAGCATGTCCGCGGCTAAGTGTAGGCCTGCCAGCTCGGCCGCTGTGGAGCTGGTGGGGAACGGCAGCCGGCATTGCCGATGAGCTCCCCTGGCCGGGGCAGTGCAGGCAGCAGCACCTCGGCCCTCACTTGGAAGGACCGAGCCATCTGTGTACACCAGCAGTTGTCCCGGCGGTTCCAGGTCTATGAGGGCAGCCGCTTCCTGACGAATCCCGACCTCCGGCAGTCTCGCCCGGGACCTAACTCCTGGCAGCGTGGTAGTTTAGGGGTGCGGCTGCCGGCGGCGGTGGGGGCAGAAGGCACGCCCTCTGAGGGACTTCGACATAGTCCTCGAATAGGGCGGTCATGCTGCCCATGCGGGATTGGCCTCTCGAGCGGAGCCTGGCGAGGAGGTGGTCACCTCCAGGGGCTCGGTGCAGGCGCTCCACATGTCGCAGCGCTGTCTACGTGGCGAGCAGCTGGATGGGCCAGCTTCCAGTTTCCGTCAGGGTGCTGGCCACTGGGGAATCTCTTGGGAGGCCGACGCAGCGCCGAAGGGCCTTTCGATGGGCCAGCTCCAGGGTCTTCCGTTAGGCGTCCCTGAGGTTCACCAGGGGGAGTGCGTAAAGAACACGCGAGACAGCGCAGGCTCTGTAGATCTGGAGCGCCCACTGGTGCGAGCACCCTCTACCCTGTGCCACGAGCTGGTTGATGCCCCTAACGGCGCGGGTCATTTGGTCCAGTTGTGCCCCAACGGCGGACTTCCATGAGAGGGTTTCGTCGATGGCGAGGCCGAGGTAGACGACTTTGCGTCGCCAGGGGAGGGGTCTTCCTTTGAGATGCAGTGGAGCAGTGCGTCGGACTATAGCTGGGCGCTGATGGATTGCGATGGCCTCCGTTTTGGACTCGGAGAGTCTAAGTCCCTTACTCGTCAGGTGATTCGCCACTGCGTCGAGGGCCGCCTGTAGGGTCGCGCGAACCCGCCTTCCGACTTTGGTGGGGCCCCGGGTCCAGAGTGCCACGTCGTCGGCATAAATGGCCATCTCTACCGGGTACTCCAGGGATTCCGGATTCCGGTAGACAGCTGGGTAGGTTCGCCATGGCTAGGTTGAAGAGGAGTGGGATCAAGACGCTGCCCTGCGGGACACCAGTCTCCACTCCGCGAAGGCCGCTCAGGGTCTTGCGGACGCGTACACGCAGTGTGCGGTCTCTGAGAAAGCCACTTACGTAACTTCTGAGCCTTCCTTCTGCTCCCAGGTGGTCAAGAGCATCGTGGATGGTCTGGTGCGGTAGCGCGTCAAAAGCTGACTTGACGTCCAGGAGCAGGAGGTACGCCCCCTCTTTCTCGTGTCGGGCCTGCTCTAGAAACGACACCACATCCGCGAGGGCGTCAGCGGTGCAGCGAGACCTTTGGAAGCCACTCTGCTTTTCATCAAGGGCATTTCGTAGGCCTGTTAGCCATTCTAGTCTGCCCAGGACCACCGTCTTCATGAGTTTCCCCACCGCTGACGTTACAGAGATGGGGCGATACGAGGAAGGCTCGCTAGGTGGTTTGCCAGTCTTCAGCACTGCTGTCACAATAGCCGTCCTCCAGTCCTCAGGGATGGTGCCGGTCCTCCAGACATGGTTGAAAAGGTCCAGTAGTCGCAGCTGCAGGTCGGTGTCCAGGTTTCGCAGCATGGCATAGGTGATGCCGTCGGCGCCGGGGCTGCTGTGCCCCCGGGGGCAGCGCCGCACAGCCGTCAGGAGCTCAGCCAGTGTGATGTCTGCGTTGCAGGCCGCTTCTACCCGAGGGTCAGCTGGTCTCCGTGGCGGCTCAGCGAGGGGGACTCTGTATGGTAGCAGGTAGCAGCCTGCTCTCGTGTGGGCCAGCCCGAAGATAGTGGCCATAGGGACCGGTGTTGGAGGTGGGTGTATCGGGTTGACGCAAGGGGCAAACTGCTCTGCAAGGAGCTCAGCCAGCTCCTGCTCCCTTATCCCTGCCCCTATGGCCACTGAGTGGATTGGGCGCAGAGCGCAGACCGGCTGTGTGATGGAATTGAACAGCTTCCATGCCCGGGCAGGGTCCCGGCTGCTGTCAAGGGAGCTGCAGAGGCTTTGCCAGCATCTTTTGCGCTGCTGCCTGGCGTGCCGTCTGGCTGCTGCGTCTAGTCGTCGAAGGCCGTCCAAAGGGCAGGGGTGTTGTGGCGGATGGCCTGTTTCTGGGCTCTGGTCCTGGCGGCCCGAAGGTTGAGTGCCCTAATATCAGGCACCGGCTTTCCCCGGGTCACTTCGGTGTAGGTAGTGGTAGCTTCAGTGCAGGGAACAAGTTCCTTTAGGAGGGTGCTGTCGTCTGCTGTTTCCAGCCGTTCGCTCCGTTTTTGCCTGAAGATGGTCCAGTTGATCACTCTGCAGCGTCTCGTGTCAAAACGCCGGTACAGGGAGGACGGGGTGAGGAGTACTGGGAAATGGTCGGAGCCACAGGTATCGTTTGCCATCTCCCATTTGTAGGTACAGCGCTCGGACACCACTGCGAGGTCAATGCACGTCTGGCAGGCTCGGCGGACAAAGTTTGGGCTGCCAGTGTTGATTATCAGCAGTCCTGCAGCGACCGACGCATCTAGGATGTCCCTACCCCGTCTGTTGCTCCGGCGACTTCCCCAGTGCCGGTGGTGGGCGTTGAAGTCCCCGCAGATAAGGCAGTCACGACCCAGGAGGCTCCGCAGTCGGCCCAGTTGGCTGGCGTCCCAAGGTTCTCCTGGCCTGATGTAAATACTGACAACCGAGGTGTCTGTGCCGCCCATACGTACTGTAGCACCGACGCACTCCATAGGGCCACCAGCTGATTCATCCAGGTTCAAAGCCAGGCTTGGTAGGTCCCGTCTCACGTACAGGGCCGCCCGTGACGGTCCCTGTGGGTGACTGAGATCCAGGCAGGGGGTCGTGGTGCAGGACTCCAAGTCACACGATGTGCGGCTGAGGTAGCCTACGTATCCAGGAAGCCGGGGTGGCTCCCCCCTCACCATAACCTCCTGCAGGGCCAGTATATCGAAGTCAGCCCGTAGGAGGCGGTCGGCCAGCTCTGCACTGCGTCTCCGCAGTGAGTGAACGTTCCACTGTAAAACGCGTGGTCTTGGTCCGTTAGAGCTGGCCATGTGTCAGGGTGGAGGAGCCTGGCTCTGCCTGGGGGGCTGAGGAGGGCTGCAGGACGAAGGATTGTGAACCTGGTTGAGGAGATGTTTGGCGGAGTGAGGTCTGGAGGGCCACTCGTGAAACATGTTGTGTAGCCCGCACCAGCTCTGTCGTCACCCGTCGTGCATGTTGCCAACGGGGGAACTGAGGGTCATTGACAGAGTGGGGGCCACGGCAGTTTGTGCAGGTGGGCACCCTGGCACCGCAGTCGACGGGCCGATGCGGTCCCCCACAGCGCGCACACCTCGCGGGGCCTGGGCAGGAGGCCGTCGCATGGTCCAACCGCCCGCAACGTTTGCACTGCAGTGGCCGAGGGCGACAAGCTCTCACCCAGACAGGCCTCTTGAAGAGTCTCACTTGCTGTGGAGTGAACGGCCCGGCGAAGTTGCTCTTTGCAACCACCGATCACGCTCTTCCCTTCGCTGTCTCACTCCGGTATTCATTAATTGAACTGAGATTTGTTCAATGCGATTCAATTTTCCAACCTTCGCAGTCCTCGCGCGTCTTCTCCCGGGACAGCTCGCAACCTTTTCTTTATATTTTTTAACACGAAAGTGTTTCATTCCCGGATACTCAAAGGTTGCAATGACGTCATATCCGCCACGGAAATGACTCCAGTGGAACGAAAGAAGCGGTCTATAAAGAGTGCACCCCTGCACACAGGGTCTTCTTGCGAAAGTACGTTATAATTAGAGTTGTTTGTTTTCGGGTTTTATATTTTAGCACGGAAGTGTTTTATGCCGGGATACACCAAGATTTCACTGACGTCATATCCGTCACGGAAATGACGCCAGTACACCTTTGCCGAAGCGACCCGCCAGCAGGACGTCGCTCACCAAGCACACCCACAAAAAAGCCGCCTACCCTCAAATCATGCTCAGCCGCAGATTTTGCTGCACATTTCACTTTCGTGTTTTACCGATTCCTATGACAGAGAAATCAACCACAGGTTTTTTTTCTTGTTCCTCCTGCAATTACACGAGCGGGACGTCTGTTTTTTTTCAGCTTGCTTTCATATCACACGTGCTGGAGCCTTTCTGGGCCATTTTTAACGCGTCGTTTTTAATTCTTCGCGGCTACTTTTTTTCTGCTCACTATCCTAAAAACCAACCCAACGAGCATTCCTAACGCAATGAACTCTGGGGCTGTCGGTTGAGCACATATATTTGACTCAAATATAATGGAACCATGGGGATACGTGCTCCGGACTTACGACGACACGCTTCTTACGACAGTTCACAGCGGTCCCGGCAAACACCTCATAGAAACTATCCATTAAAAACCCCGATGATATGACGCTCGAGTGCACGCGGTCCGCTTCATACGATGGACTCTGGCTCGGATAAACCGGCGTTTTAGATGCGACGGCATCTCATTCACTCGCTTTGTCCCTCCATACGGCGTTGTCGTTGTCCGTACACACCCCTCCGCCATTCTCATCACCGCGCGAGCTGCGCTCTCCGCCGCTCACCCCCTCTCCTCTCCGATAGGGAACACTCTCTCGCGAGGGACATTGGATTGGATTCGATTGGATTGGCTTGGCTTGGAATGGATTGGAGTGGATTAGATTTGGATTGGATTGAATTAGATTTGAATTGGATTGGATTAAAGTGGATTGTGTTGGATTGTGTTGCGTCATAGCCGCACCACGTGCGTCATAGCCGCGGCAGGGGGTTCACGGCACGTTTCACGCGATGGGAGAATCAACCTATCGGAAAAAACAACGGAACCCCCTATGCGTCGCATCTACACAGGGGTTCCCCCGAGGGGAGGTGGGAGTAATTTTTTCCCATCTTTTACACCGCTTCGCCGCCTCGTCCCGTTTCTTTATTCTGAACCCCCGTTGGATGCTGTTTGATGTGTTAAAGTTAACAGGCGAGCCAGACTACTTGCTGAACAGATGCAAGCACGCATGGTGGGTACTCGTGAGTGGGAGTTAACGTTCGACGGCCCCACGCGGCAGCAGTACGCCAACGCGCAAACCGCGGAGAAGTCGAAGTTCACGTGGTAGGCGGACCGTGAATTTGAGGCTTCCATCAAACCACCGACGAACGCGAAAACACATATGACGGAACCTCACGGCTATGACAGAACACTCGCTTTCCCCACCCGCTCGATCGAAGTTTGACCCTTTCAAGACGCTCTCTCTTTCCCTATATCCCTGCTCTCTGCTTATCACTGTCTTTCAAAGCTCCACTCCTTTCTTTGGTCAGTGTCTCAATTCATGCGTGTCCGCCGCAAGGGTGGAGACACGTATACGTTGACACCGCCATTTTGGGTCAATCGCTCGCCGCCGGAGCAAGTCACTGTAGCAAGACCTCGCTATAATTTTCGCCCCAACACGGTTTACTCGCGAAGTTTGAATTATCTATTTAGCGTTGCTGGATCTTGTGGGAAACGAAAACAGCTATGTGTTGAGCACCTTGACTCAATAGCGACTACACGGGACCCTCCAAAGGGTGTCTCCAGCATGTACCGGAATGCCGGTTTTTTTTTTTTTTTCATCTCCGCCTTCTACTATGGATCGTTTCGCTTGGCCTTGGCAGCTTCACACGCCTTTTCCCCTCACAATTTGCTCGACCAGGTCGGCTTTATCTCGCGCGCGCAAGGCGCAGGATGTCGCGTAGCGCGCCGCTTGGCTGGCGGACTAGCTCGGACGCATGGAGGTAAGGGGTGCAACATCAACGTTGTTTTTTTTTAACTTTAGACTTCAGCTAAAGGTAAGCAAGTCACGCGAGAACGCGCAAAATATTGTAGTTTAAATAAGTTCTTAGCCCACCTGCCACGTGACATAGTCTACTAGGCCAGCATTTACACGCACCCCGGTCGTACGACAACCCGGTCACACGACGCTTTCTCGCGCTCTCTTGAAAGTCGTATTATCGGGGTTCCACTTACCGGTAGTTTTATTTCCGCTAAATAATAGAGGCATGTGTGATCAGTGCCAGTGGTTGCAGGAGTTTCGAATGGTTCTGCCTATATAAACCTCTTGTTCAAGTATCCTTTAAACTTTTGGCCGGAAGGCTGAATCGAGAAACAAGTAAGCATCCTTTCTGAGACTTTTTTGGGCGCGTGACGCCCCGTGACTCTGTTTTGGTGCGTGACGTCACGTGACACCGTGACCGCGGACGAGCTACGACGACAAGCCGGTCTTGTGAAGTGTTCCGCACTTAAAAGAAAGGAAGAGCAATGGCCCAAATTGTGCTCCTGACCGCTCAGCAGGACCGAGCAGGACGTACTATAGTACATACAGACCCTTTGTAAAATGGCCCGAGCGCTAGCGGAGGAGCAGTTGGCCATTCCGGCAACACTGTGCTCCGCCATTATGAAGGAAGCGAAAACAGCGAACAGGCAGCAAACGCAGAGCAGCTAACGTCCGCCGCGGCATAATACTGGCATGCGCTTCTCGTTAAGCTGTTTTCTCCAGAACTGGGTGGGAAAATAACATTGCCGCTCTTCACTTGTTCGAAGAGAAGCGTATTCTGGACTTTTATTCAAAGAGGTCGTCGACTGACAGACCCTACGAGATCCGACAATTTCAGCGTGGAATACCGTCGTCTGGGATGACGAACAGCAGCAAACGAACGCAGAATTTGTACAGCCTTACCGCTGCCTGCTTGTTTAGTCGTCTAGTTCTAGTTGTGTTTATTCGATGCGTCCTTGCCACGTCGTAGTGGCGGCTGACCGCTATGAACGGATATATAAGGGGTCCGTTCTTTGCTGCGCGCTTACGTTGCGACTGTTCAAGCTTTTTAAACCATTCGCAGAACGGACGAAAGCATACATAAATGCTCTGCTCTTGTCTCCACAAAAATGTTCCGAACAAACTTTCGTTGCCTTGCAGACAGTAAAATATTATCCCTCATATCTCTTGATTGCTGCGATCTTTTTTTTTTTCGTTTGTATACGTCAGTTGGGAACTCGTGATAGCACACATGCAAATAAGTTATGCGAGTTATAAACACTTGATGTATCTTCCACGTGTATGACATAAGCAGCACAGTTCGTGGATTGCGTCAGGGGGTTTGTACTTATATCGAGATTTATAGAAAAGCATTATTCGAATTGAGTTCGAGTACAGCGTGGTCGCTGCGTGGTATGCGCCGTCAACACTACGAAGGAACGGAATTCGCATAATGTAAAGACAAGAAATAAAAGTCCTAGACCGGATTACCGATCTACTGCAGTTGAAATGTCAAAACAAGCAGGAAGAAACATGCCTGCAGGCTCCAGTTTTCGGCTGCTCCAACACAACTCTCCTGCTTGAATGTTCACGTTAAAACGTCGCCAGTCATGATCCTCACGTGAAACTGTACCACAAAACAGTTCTCAAAAAAAAAAAAAAAAAGTAAGACGAGCACGCTTGCGGTTCACTGATGTTGAAACATGGATAGGCCTCCTGTGCTGCCCAGGGGGCGCTGCGCCAGCGGCTTCCTGGCAGTACTTCCGGGTAGTACAAAGCTGCACGGGTCCCATAGGATCCCGTGTTGACAGAAGCGAAATGAGCTCGACGCTCCCGATTATTTTGCGACGTGGTCACCAGATCATCCCCGACGCGTCGGATCTATTTCAGCGATCAACTTGGCATTAGGGGAAAAAGCTTTGCAGCGCTAAACACGTTTACAACGCCGACGAAAGTGCCGGGACCGTGACGGCGTCTGCTACTCGCAGGTTCACCGATCGATGGTCGTACGAAGTGAAATTTTAAATGAAATTTCTAGTTTAAACTGACTCTAGGTGACAAAGACTTCTCAAAAATAACCGATCAAAAAAGAAGAGTGACGCAATGGGCGATGATCGCGCTTTAAAAAGCCAGCGAGTCCGGCGGACCGCAGGCTCGCCTGCTGCGGTGCGCCGCTCTTTTGCGTACCTGCACACTATGCGTGCACTTTCATTAAACAGTGCTCGTTTGCGTCGCCGTTACGAATACATGGTGCAGCGTTAGCTTGCCGTTTTGTTGCGTGTCTCAGTGACAAAATGCCGCGACCGTCAGAAGCGTGAAATCTGTTTTGCGATTCCGAAATTAGTGTCCGTAAAACAAAGTGGTCGTGCCAACTAAGACGCCGCTCGCTTTCCTTGTTTTCGCTCACTTTACTTAATTACGCTCTTGCAGCAAACATTCCCAGTTCGCACTTAGTAGCCTAGAATGAGGGTCAGCAACGGCCAAGTTCCATGCAGCCGACACGGCGGAGGGCTGGACGGCAAATCGGGTGGGAGGAGGAGGGGGGCTTTGAATGCAAAGAGAAAAAATTCAGCGAATTTCTAATAAAATTTGACAATAATCTGGCGAAGTGTGAAGATGGGGGGGAGGCGATTCAACTGGAGGACGCCAATTCTCTGTTCTTGTCTGGCTGTCTAACTCCATTTGAAGTAAAAAATGGCGTGTCGGCGTTCAGATTCAACGACCCCTGCCCTAGAAAACCAACACAGTTAGTGATGATCGTATGTAAATATTCGGGGCCCCGCGCCGTGTATGCGGCTGTGTTATGTTATGCTGTGTTATGTGATGCTATAGAAGTACACATCTCTGCAGGCAGCGAGCGTGTTATTTGGTGCATGTTTTGCGGCCTTTAATAGCGCTTAATTTGTTTATTTGGTGCTATTGCACCACCTACTAGCTAGTATACATGTACCCTGCCGTTCGTAAATCGTGCGGCGTAAAACGTTACGCAAGAATAATTTAGTTTGCGAAAATACGAAACAAAATTTCCACTCGTTTCAAAGGCGGTGCCAGCTAGGCCAGCACTGCCAGCTGAGTCGGCTGCGCAATCCTTGCGTTCGCTTGCATGATCCCGCCGAAGCAACCTTTTGCAGTTACCTCAGGAAATAGGATGAGCAGCGTTGCGTGTTTATGCTACTCGTGAACTTTCCTTTGTCGACCGCACGCAAGAAAAAAACTAACTGTCGTTAAACAGTAAAACCACCCGACCTGGCGATACTGTCCCACGCCGCGACCACCGCGACAGCTCGCTCAAAAGAAAGCCGACAAATCGGCTTCTTTTAGCGGATATTATTTTGTTTGGCCTCTGCAACTACTTTAAGGGCTATTTCATACAGAATGCAGTCATTTAAACACGCCACAAAGCGCCACAACCAACTTTTACTCTTGCTTGTAATTGAAAACACACGGAGGGCGGTGAGGGTCGTCTGCTTTTGTGCTACCCAGAGGCGTCGGCCGCTAGGGGCGCCGCATGTCGCCAAAACTCCAGCGCAGGAGGCCTATCAGCGCGGGCAGAGCGAAGCACGAATGCAGGCTCGAATTCGCCTGCACCTAAACAACTCTGCTGTCTGAATGTTCGGCACTAATAACGGCGGAAGTCGTGGCCGGAACGTGAAACGCTGCTTTCAAGACAGTGTATAAAAAAGACGCATTGCCCTGGAGCTCCCAAGACAGTGTATAAAATTCCCCCGCATTTCCCCGAGGGGGAGAATGTGAAAGTGCGAATGCACGGTTGTCGGCCCGCTTGCGGCGCTTGCGCTCGGCCCCCGCAGCCCACCGCCTCGCCGCCTTCTCTTCCATCTCTTCCATCGGGTTTGTAGTATCACGTGTACACCACGCAGTTATCAAGCCGCTATAACGCCGCTGAGTCGCCAACGCACGCCGCTGACGACGTAGTTTGAATGCGTTAAAGATATAAGGCGCGTCACTAACACTGATATCAGCGTCGCGTCCGTGGCTTGGTCGGTAGAGCGTCGCGCTGCGGCCGCAAAGTCCTCGGATCGAAACCTGGCGCCGGATGCTGTTTCTTTTTTAAGTGCGACACTTTATAAGCGACCCCAAACCATCCACCGCCGCCGGCGGCGGCGGCGGCGTCCGCAGTGCTCCTCTATATTTAAAAAAGAAACAGCATCCGGCGCCAGGTTTCGATCCGAGGACTTTGCGGCCGCAGCGCGACGCTCTACCGACCAAGCCACGGACGCGACGCTGATATCAGTGTTAGTGACGCGCCTTATATCTTTAACGCATTCAAACTACGTCGTCAGCGGCGTGCGTTGGCGACTCAGCGGCGTTATAGCGGCTTGATAACTGCGTGGTGTACACGTGATACTACAAACCCGATGGAAGAGATGGAAGAGAAGGCGGCGAGGCGGTGGGCTGCGGGGGCCGAGCGCAAGCGCCGCAAGCGGGCCGACAACCGTGCATTCGCACTTTTACATTCTCCCCCTCGGGGAAATGCGGGGGAATTTTTTAAATATCGAGGAGCACTGCGGACGCCGCCGCCGCCGCCGGCGGTGGATGGTTTGGGGTCGCTTATAAAGTGCATTCGCACTTAAAAGAGACGCATTGCCCTGGAGATTGCCAAACTAATACGGGATACGCAAAAGGTGCACGTCGTACCTACCTCTCGCTCAGCATCACTGCACGCAAGCATACTGCTTGCAAAGAGGTATGCAGCAGTGCGTGGTTATCGTCCTTAAGCGTCCTCGTATATGGTACAAGAGCACTGGTGGCGTATACAAAATAACCCAAGAACCCGCCGCGGTGGCTCAGTGGCTAAGGCGTTGCGCTGCTGAGCACGAGGTCGCGGGTTCGATTCCCGGCCGCGGCGGCCGCTTTTCTGATGGAGGCGAAAAGCAAAAACGCCCGTGTGTACGAGATTTCGGCGCACGATAAAGATCCCCAGGTGGTCAAAATTAATCGGGAGCCCTCCACTACGGCGCGCCTCATCGCCTGCGTTGCGTCGGCGCGTTAAACCCCACAATCAATCAATCAAAATAACCCAAGAAATCGCTTTATGAGGCGGCAGAATGGTGAAGCCATGGGCCAAAACACGTAACCGCAACGGCGTTACTGCGCGACGTTTCCTTTATCATGGCGTCGTCGCGTTAACCACCAGTGTAGCCACCGCTAAATATACAGTGTTGCCCGCCATTTTGCGAAGTGTCTATGATAGGATAACGGCAACAAAGACGCTATACGTTACGCATGCCTTGTATGCTCCAGGGGAAAGTGTATAGACAGTGACAAATAATCACATTCAAATCTGGAGTCGTCACGTCTTTACAGTCAAGATGCGAGACGAGGGCCAAAACTTTGTTCATGCATGTCGGGGGAAGGTGGAGGCCGTTCTGACGAGCGTGGGAAGTGCTGAACGCCGGTCTGCCCAATTAAGTCTTCGGTCTGATAAGCATCGAACGGTGCGGAATCGATAATAAGCGGCAGAGCAAATGGGTCGTCAATGCAAACATGCACGTTTCGAAATGATTCTCGACTTATAAGGAAGTGTAAAGGTCTGGTGGTAGCGTACAGACGATCTTGTAGGGTGGAAACGCATTCTCGCACCGAAACGGTGCCGTTCTTTTCTAAAGTTCTGCTTTATACTTAGACGTATGTCAGTGCAACGAATTATCGCACTGGAATGGTGCTGTTCTTATCTAAGGTTCTACACTATACTTAGACATTTGTCAGCAGGCAAGTATACGCAGTTTCCCGACACGCGTAGAAAAGGGGTGAGGGGCTGATAGTGATGTCGCAAATCCAAGCAGCTAATTTGGGGGGGAGAGAGAGAGAGAGAGAGAGAGAGAGAGAGAGAGAGAGAGAGAGAGAGAGAGAGAGAGAGAGAGAGAGAGAGAGAGAGAGAGAGAGAGAGAGAGAGAGAGAGAGAGACTCTTTAATGTGGGCTGGAGAGGTCAGCTCTGCTAGCGGCAGTGCTTGCTACGCCAGATGGGGATGATTACAATGCAGTGAAGTGAATGTGAGAGATCGGGAAAGCAGCAATAGAGAGAAAAAAAAAATTAAACGACTCATATTTAGGGACAAAAAATCTTCTGCGTTTTTTGCGAGATTCAGGACTAGACAAAACTCTGTAATTCTTCCATTGTGCGCATGGCTACGTCTGTGCGCGTTTGCGTCGTTGTGTACGCTTTGACTCCTTTTTCTTGTTAGGCGCTCTGCGCTTCCTGGGCCCCATTCGCTCAATTTTTCTTTTCTTTTCCTTAACTTTATTTCGAATTTGGGAGATGGAGGTGCTTAATGCGAATGTCCAGCAGTGCAGGGAAAGGTTGCCAAGGTTGCTAGCAATCCCCAGCAAGTGTAAGGCCGCTAGTGTTGCCAGCACGGCAATGTTGCTAACAATCTCCAGGAATTGCTAGGGATCGGGCAAAACTGCCACACATCTGTATAAGTGGTGCGGTAATCTGGCAATTCGTGTGGCTGCTTGCCAGAGCCTCACAAGCGACTGGGCTATCCGGTAATTGCTTTTGCCCAGCTATCAAGGAGACGAGATCCGTATGGAGAACTTGCCCAGGAAGGGATATTCGAAAGCCTCCTTCTGTTTCAAGTTTCGGGTAGGCGTGTGATTGGGATATTTTGCCCTCCAGCTGCACGCAGTGGTTTGAGGGGTTCACAAATTTCAATCGGCTTCTGCGAAATGTACTCTTCGTCCGAAATAGCTGCTCCTTACGTGAAATACTGAGGTGTATTACCGTCCAGGTAAATCTAATCGTGTGCCCTGGAGGAACAAATTCCTTCCAAAGCCGGTGCTAGATGCTTAGGGTTTGAAGAAACCCACCAGATTTTACTTCGCGTAATACATCAGCAGGTTTCTGGAACGTGTCTGTTGTGGGCTTTAATTTAAAGGGACTCTGCAGCACATCCCATAAACGTTTTCACTCTTTTATTCGTGTCTGTAAGCACTGAAAAAGCTATAGTTATCGCATTCACAGGACGGCACGGCGCAATTCGCTCATCGCAGCAGATACTTTTCTGTTTCTGCATTGCCATCGCGGCTTTTTTTTTTTTTTTTTAAGCGGCTGTCGATTGCGTTCGCTGCTGCAAATGAATGAGAGCCAGCCAATAGGCACTGCACCATTGTAATGACGTAATTTAGGCGGTTGAAAAACGTCATGACCTGGAAAGTGAGAAAAATCTTTTGGGCAAGTTTCTAACTTTTCTGATGGGCATAGAGCAGTAATTTTTGGCTGAAGTACTCTGCGGCCCTCCAATCTATGTACTGGATACGTTGGTTGACTACGTTCCGCAACCGTTTCAGATTGCGAAAAAAGTTGAAAAAAGTGTTGCAGGGTCCCTTTAACGTTAGTAACTCAATCACTGGCGGTCTTTATACCCGTATTCCTTCTTATTCCTTCCTGCCATTCCACCGTGCGACTCTGACCTTGGCGTTCTGAACAGGTCAGCCTTCCGTGTTGTGGCGCTCGCGTTTTGACGCGCTCCCATGTGGCGAGCTCTTGTTTTAGGTCGTCCTTGAACTCTTCGGCTTGCCCGGAAGCACCTGCAAGCGTCAAGCGCACACATTAGCGACACCTTCGTGGCGGTTAAAGCGCACAGTTTGCGTGCTTGCGGATGCGCACTTACCGGCGAGTGAAACGCGAGTTGAAACCTTTGAGCCTGAACACACGAAGTTCAAATTCTACATCACAGGTGCGAAATTGAGCATAATAGCCGCACCGCACCACTTCCTAGTGCGCTCTGTCCCTGCGATTTCCTAGTGACCTGCGCTGTAAGCTGTTCATCAATGATCAAAACATGCGTCAGGTTAAGGAATTCGTGTTCGCATTTGATCTGGTCCATGCTAACTTGTTCTGCAGCAGAATCACTCTAAATGTCGTACAAAAAAAATGGCAAGAGTGAAGTTTGGGATTAATCTGTTACGTGAGACGAGGTGAGACGGCATTTTTGGCAGTTTTAATTATGCTCGAACCGTTGCTCCGTCTTTCTCACATAGCAGAAGGGTTTGCTGAAGGGATTGATTTGACGATTGATTGAAGGGTTTAGCGCGCCGACGCAACGAAGGCGATGAGGCGTGCCGTAGTGGAGTAGTCCGGATTAATTTTGACCACTTGGGGACCTTTAACGTGCGCCGAAATCTCGTACACACGGGCGTTTTTGCTTTTCGCCTCGATCATAAAAGCGGCCGCCGCAGCCGGCAATCGAACCCGCGTCCTTGTGCTCAACAGCACCCACCGCGGTGGGTTTTGCTGAAGGGCCAGTTGGTACATAGCACTACGAAAAAAAAAAATTGCGCAAAAGACTGGACCAGGTAAGGAACCAGAAAGCACAGGCGCTGGGCTTTCATATAAGTTTGCAGTTTATCTGGCCGTACGAATGCATTGTCGCATACATAATTATCTCTGGTACAGTTTTTCAGCCCGTAAGGCCAACAATTTCTTCAGTGGCCTTTATCTGTTTCTGCCTACATTTATTACTGTCCATATGGTCCGGCCGCTCGTTCTCCTCAAGGGTTTCATTTCTTATCCAGCCTCACATATAAAATTCGAACACATGCCTTGAATTTTAGAGGCATTCTCATCATGCTGGGCTTTGATTGCTTCCACTTGTAGAGCTTGAACGAGAGTTCAGACCAAATCCGCAAATCTCGTTCCTCTATCCCTGCGATCACGCCCCGACCGTCCACCAAATTTCTGACGACTGCTGCTGAAGATATCAACTGCTTTTTAGCGATCGCCGTTCGCACCTGTGTTATCATCGCTGTGCCTCTACCATCCATACCTCGCCCTTTTTATGTTTCAGGTATTTTGATAAACGTGGATTTCGCCTGCACAGGTCTTAATCCTCACTGGCTCCAATACTAAAAGCTATACAGAAAAAGCTTGTTAATTCTAACTCGAAGGGGGCCATAAAATTGTCAAAATTAAGCGTAGTTCGAATTAGCAGGCGGGCGCTAGAATGAATGGGAATCGCGCCCCACTGCACTGGCAGAACACAAAATAGCCACATCTGGACTCGCTATCGCCAGTTAAGCGCTACTACATGTTTGTGGCAGGTGATTTCGTAAATAATGCTCCGTAAATAACAATGGCAGGCGCCGGAGCACTGGCGCCGATGGAGCAGCGCTCCCTGTAGACGCTTAATAAGCTGTTGCATGAGCGTAGCGTTCGCGTCACGTAGTTGTTTTTCTGTTTCGTTATTTTGCATCTCTAGTAAATTTAGTTTGGTTTGAATTTGCAACACACTGTAATCATTCTGGGCCGACTTCTTCTGCCAGGAGCGATGGAAACCAGTGGATCATAGTTCGAATTAACCGTTCTGGATACCGACGTGTTAGAATTATCGGGAGTTTTCCCCCATCGAAATATACAGGGCTGTACGGGACCGGGGCCTGAGTTCGAATTAACCGGAAGTTCCAACTAACCGAGTTCGAATTAACGAGTTTTTGCGGTATAGCAAAAGTCTCGACGGTGCGGGCGGATGCCGAAAACATGAGCGTTCAAATAAGGCATTTCGTTTCTATTTATGAATCACTGTTACCCGCGTGTTCAAGCGCACTTACGTAGAGTTCTACCGAAGGGGACACTTCCGCGCGTGAACTTGGCGGCGCGGCTTCGTTTCATGGCCGCCGCTGCTGCACTACGGCCGCCGGGAAGCGCTTGGGAGCGTCCGGCGAAGAGTCGCTTGGAAGACAGCTGAGCAAACATATTTCGCTTGGCGCGCATAGGCTGGACCCATCATTCACCTCCTTCTGGGAATCCGTATTGTACGGGGTGTCAGGCACGTCGTTTCAGCGTTTGTGTAGACGCAGGCGATGAAGAATGAACAAAACCGCGGGCATGCGTGCGCCACTCTTAAAGGGTAAGTCTAAATTAGGGCAAGGCTATACCGTCGGCCGTTCAGTTTTCGCGGATCCGTACTGTACGGGTGTCACGCTGTTTCCATATTCGTACAGGACGCAAAGCGGCCGCTTCGGAGTAGAGAACTGCGGCGGTATTCTTGTGTGTGTCCGTTTTTAAAACCTCCGTTTTGCGTCTGTTTTATTGTGACGTACTTCCAGTTGAGGCGGGCTTTGGGTTGCCTTTTGCGCACCTGTTTTTGTAAACAGATTTTAAACGAATAAATCTATTTTAAACTATCCTTTAGGTGTTTATTGTGCTGCCAGAGAACCAACAACAAGGCGACGAAAAATCGTCTGCTCCAAATCGTCTGCTCCGAGAAGCCGCGGCTCATAGCTCCGCCGTGCTTGCATGGCGTTAAATCCGGGTGTTCGCTTTCAGCCAATCAGGTCTTGCTCAAAACGGACACTTTTGAAACGCACACAGAACGGACAAAAACACGAGAATACCGCCCCTGGAAAAAACGAAAATCACGGGCATGCTGCCATCAATCCTAAACAGCGCTTAACAAAACAACGACGAGGAAGAAGGGACATAAGACGGTGCCCTTCTTCCTCGTCGTTGTTTTGCTAAGCGCTGCTTAGGATGAACGGATTCCAACTAGCCCAGCTGTCGATTCTGTTGAATGCTGCCATCACACTTGAAGGTCATTCGAAGGAGGACACGGTCACCGAGATTGAAGGCAACTGTAGGCGCACAAAAAAAAAAAAAAAAAGATCTTATTTGGCGACATCTTTCACGATCGAAAATGCCCGGCAGGTATGGAGGAATGAGCGTGCTCGGTCATTGTCGGGAAAGTTTGCTCTGCGGAGAAAAAAGGGTCACGCATTTTCTACGTGCATGTCCATTTTCCCGCCTGTTCTTCCTTCAAATTATGTCTCCATCACTGATGCCTTCTTTTCATATACCTTTTTTCTCTCTTTAAATCCCCCGTACGTAAGTGTAGCATAGCCAATCGGATGCTTCCCGGGTTAACTTCCCTGCCTTCCCAGCGCTATTTTTTTTTTCTAGCAAAAGATAAGCCTAACGTGCGCGAGCTGAATCGACATACAGTCGAAACATCTTATAACGAAGTAGTTTCGGGGCAGTAAATTGGGAATTTATATCCGATATTCGTTGTAACGGTACAGGTAAAAATTGGCTCTAATAAATCGGCAATCTGTCTCACACAACAATCATAGGTAAAAAAAAAAACGCATTGTTCTAGGCTTCGAACTCACTACAAAAGAGGTAATCCTCATCTGTCTTCTCCTTGTGGCATTTCAAACTAAACAGACCGGAACGTGAGATTGTGAAATTACAACAGAACAAAGTTAGTTTGGCAAAACAGGCCTGCGTTCTTATTTACTTGAAAGAGGATGTGGCCGTCGCCTGGTGGCTCTTCAGTCTGAGCGGAATGAAATTTGTCACAGTGTCCGCGCAATAAAGGGCCTTTTTTACTTGTGCAGTTTTTCAAGTTACTAAAAAATGATTGTTTTGTCCCTTTTTTTTTAATTTTGCTTTTAATATGCTAGCTGTCGAGTTATGAGCCTCGTGGAAACCAAATATTTCTTCGTTATAGCCTACATCGCGTGGCTCTCCAGGTTTCGGTTTCGTTATAAAAAGAATAACCTGCCATTGAAATGAAGCATGACCAAATAAATTTTCGTATTTAGTTCGCTATATCCGATAATTCGCTATATTAGTGTTCGCGATAACGAGTTTCGACTGCATTGGAAAAGGGTCAAATGCGGAAAAAGCATGGACAAAAGAAGAAACAAACACGTCAGACATGGCACCCAGACAGGGCTGTTTCTTTGTCTCATTCTTTAGGAACACCAACTTAGCTGCGCCATGTTTGTAAGCAAAAAGGGGAATCATGCCATTCTCAGCCGGGATTCCTTCATTTGCGCATGCGCCGCGATAGAAAGTGCGGTCTGGTATCGCATGGCGCACAGCGTCGCTGTGTTGCCTTTATTTTTTTGTTGTGCCTTGTTTTTGTTATGCCATTTGACAGTCATTTCCGTGTGGCTTTAATGAGGGTAATCCTTTGCTTACCAATACTGGCTTCACAACCAGGCTGGCTTTCTGGCCTCCTACTACTAATTGATTTTGATTGATTGTAGGGTTTAACGTACAGCCGGTAAAACGCTTGTCTATAACAGCGATTTCGACTTCAACCAGCTACATCCGAAAACTGCCGAAACATACTCGTTGCAAACATGTCGGAGGTAAAAGCGAAGGGCTAAGACTTCAAAATTCCGCAGTAGTTTTATTCAAATCCCGCTCCGGGGGGGCAGGATAGCGCTGAGAGTACGAATGCTGTGTTATAGACAAGCCTTTTACAGGCTGTACGCGCCGACCGCAACGCAGGAGATGAGGCGCGCCGTAGTGGAGGGCTTCGGATTAATTTTGACCACCTGGGGATCTTTAACGTGCGCCGAAATCTCGTTACACACGGGCGTTTTTGCTTTTCGCCGCCATCAGAAAAGCGGCTACGGCGGCCGGGAATCGATCCCGCGTACTTGGGTTCAGCAGCACAACACAACTACTGCTCATACCACCGACTTGCCTGTAAAGACTGCACAGCATGCACAAGGAGTTAAATGGTTGGGGAGGAGAGAGAGAGAGAGAGAGAGTGTGAGAGAGAGAGTGTGAGAGAGAGAGAGGAGAGAGAGAGAGAGGAGAGAGAGAGAGAGAGAGAGAGAGAGAGAGAGGAGAGAGAGAGAGAGAGAGAGAGAGAGAGAGAGAGAGAGGAGAGAGAGAGAGAGAGAGAGAGAGAGAGAGAGAGAGAGAGAGAGTCTTTTATTTAGCCACTGGGTTTAGGGAAGCGTGCTGGCCGCCGGTTGGAGGTCGGCGGCGACGATGGCAGCTCGTTTCACCAAGGCGGTCTTGACGTCCGGGTCGGAGCTACCCAGCGCACCCTCCCATTGCTCGTCACGGGTGATTAAGGGAAGGGATTGGATGGACAGGCCCACATAGAGCGGGGAAGTGTGGCGCGCTGGCCACATGCGGGACAATGAGGTGAGGGGTAGAGGGAAGGGTGGATGTGATGGAGCACCGCCCTGCAGGGAAAGGAATGAACCTGAAGAAGTCGCCAGGTACGCGCTTGCTCATGGCTGAGCTGGGGATGCGCCGGGGGGTATTTTCGGCGGGCGAGGTGGTAATGCGTGATTATGTCATGATACGTAATTAGGTGGTCTCTGGCTGATCGGGGCCCGTTGTAAGGAACTAGGCTGGCTCCTGCTTGGATTGTGAATCCTCGAGCCGCGACATGGGCCTCCTCGTTCCCCCGAATCCCGAGTGCGCCGGGGTCCAAAGCAGTTCTACCGGGGAAATTGGAGGATTTTGAGCGATAATTTTGAGTGCCAGTGTCTAAATGAGACCAAGGGCAAAATTTTCAACGGCCGTCTTTGAATCAGAGATTACGATCGTGGGGGCCGGCCTTTGTTACAGGGCAAGGGGTGCGATCAGTAAGGGAGCATAGCGGGGGGTCGTCCGGCCTATTCACGATGGCCAGAGCATAATCATCGTGTTGACGGTATTCTGCCGCGTCCACGTATAAGATATCCGATTTTACAGGTAGGCGTCGCTGAAGATCCTGCGCTCGTTGCATTCTGCGACCCGCATGATACACAGGGTGCATGTTGCGTGGTACAGGACGGACGACAAGTCGAGCGTAATAGCGCGAGGAATTGGGGATTTATGAGCGGGCAAAGTAGGGGCACGAATCCGAGTCGGTCTAGGATGTGCAGACCGGCTGATGTAGTGGATAGGCGTGCTATTTGTCCTGTCGGGTGCGCCTCCACAAAACTCCTTGGTATTATTATGGATCCCCAGGCGTTCTAATTTGGCAG
>NW_027526225.1:77325789-77403692 GCF_048455015.1 Haemaphysalis longicornis | reverse complement strand
TTATGACACCGCCGTCTATCCTATTGAGCTACCATCGCACTCCGGGCGCACAGCATTTCCTTTGGGTTCCTAGCGCGGGCGTTAATTGGCTTTGGACTTGGCCGCCGGTTAGCGTGCACTAACGCGGTCTACTTTGGGAAGAGATGTGAAAGCCTGCGGACAGAACGATCCAGGCCGGCCATTCACGGAGAACTTTAGCGGCAAGTTCGGAAATCCGTGTGAGTTGCAACAGCGGGCTCTCCGACGAAGGGAGAGGAGGGGCCACCAGCTCTGCTGCTTCTCCAGCCGTACACCACTTGTGCAAGTTGCGCAAATTCTTTTTTTTTCTTTCGCTATATTGTTTCTTCGTCCTTTGATGCGAATTACACCGACAGCCAGACTGGCCGCAATTCCTATCGGAGCTTACCCAGAGTCAGGGCTCTCCTCCTGTTCCACCCAAGTGCACGTACAGGTGCCGTCACGAGTCTCAAACTATTTGTCTTACTGGCTTTATGACAGCCATTACCGGTTCGCAGGAGGCTTTTAAGTGCAGAGCACTTTAGGGGCTAGCCTTGTCTTCGTAGCTCGCTCGCTGGACCCAAGTAGGGCCACACGGCGTTCCTTCATCGCGGCGTAACCAAGAGGCTTCGAAAGCCAAGCGGTTTATATAGCCATAAGTAGAGACCGGAACTTTAGGCACGAAAAATCCAGGTTTTAGGCACCTATAATAGGCACTGAGAAGTGCATTGAGGCATATATAGGCAACAAATTCTCTCGATAAGGCATATATAGGCTCAATTCCTATTTGCTTCAGAAGCATGTTTCAGCACAAATTTTTGACTTGCAGCGAAACCACGGACAAATAATGTGCAGCGGGAAAGTAGCTTTATTTTCTTCCGGTAAACAAGCAGCACAAGAGTTCATATTTCAAAATTTACGCGAAATCTACAGTGATTCAACACCAAAACAAATAATTGAAGGCCATGGAAAACCGCACCAATTTCAATGGTTTGCTAGTTGAAATTGTACCCCCCTTTCAGTCGATAATTGTGTGCGAAAAAACAACGCCCCACCTCCATTGAAGTTGGCGGAGCATTATTGTACTTCAAGATGCTCCATGATCTAATTCCACCTGGAATATCACAATTTTGGCTGCTCAGAACATTCGAAAGAATCTGTCCTGAACCTCTCAAATGAACTTAGAATTCTTAGAGTGGCGCCAACACTCTCTGCTGATGAAATGCTTTCTGCTAAGAGTGCGAAATAAGCACTCGAATGTGTCATGTCCCGTTTAACTGTAGCGTGGGGCAAATACTTTCGGCTGCGACGCTTTTGTCCGTTGCAAGGTCATTGATAGAAATCGGAGTGTTTTTGGTGTAGTTTTCTGCCGTCAGCCGAGTTCCTGAAGGTGTAACAATGAGCACTGGTGGAAGAGGCACAATGGGTAACTGCCCCTTAAAGACATAACTGTGCGTGGAAGAATGATCTTTACTGCAACTTGTTATTCACTGACGGAGCAGAACGACCTCCTAAGCTCTTCACAACACTGATTAATCCCATGGATAGTAGAGGGAAGTGCAGTAATTCTGTACAAATTACTGAGCTATTCTGTTCTGCAGAAGCGTATGACCAGTGAAGCTGCCGGAATAACATCATTCAGTAACTATGCACTATACACCGATTATAAATATTAGACAGCGCGCAAGATTCTTCGGAACTAATTCCCGTAATACTAAGTTTCCAAATGCCCTTAAAGACTACCCAGACGTGGCAGATGACGGGTGTCACGACTAGACTACTTGTAAAGTGCTGAGATCCCCCTTCCTAAGCTCCGTTTCTCATTCCTTCTTCGTGGTACACGCACTGCATCTAGCCAGACGGCGGTGCACCCATTATCGGCGGCTCACAGTGCACGTGTTCGTGGCATCACCTTAAAACTTTGGTGTCTAAGATTTGCACCTACTTTCCCCCAGCAGGGCGTCTTTGAGCTTGAGCGGCACGTACGCGGCTGTGTCGCGTTCATTTTTTGTTTGCTGTCTTTTTATTCTGTTAGCTATAGGTAGGGCACGTGGGCAGAAGTTTCCCCTGTTGGTCCGTGGACAGAGCACGTCAGGACATAGAACAAAAGAGTTCGCGCGGACGGGGTGTCGTCGGTGAGCTAGGCTCCGGTGTCGCTGTGCACGGATTTCTGGCAGCTCGGCCGAGGTGGCAAGTTCCAGGTGGTGGTGGCTTGGGCACGGACGGTTTGGGCTTTTTGCGGGTTTGGTACGGCTCGTGCATTTTTGTCGCAAACGGTGGGAAGTAAACACTCCGTTGCGAGCTGCTGAAGCGAGGACAGTCTCTGCAGAACATCGACTCAAAAAATCTAAGAAAAGGCATATATAACACAAAAAAGGCATTTTTAGGCTACAAAAAGCCCATATAGTCAAAATAGGCACTATAGGCACAATAAACTATTGCTTAAAATGCTCCCTTTCCCTTAGTTCGTGCTTATATGTTAAATAGGCTTGATACGGACTGAAGGAAAAATAGGCATTTTGCCTAAAGTTCCGGTCTCTAGTCATAAGCGTTCGAAACTCGTGAACCGCTGGCGCTTGTCATGCATCTCCCCGTACCTAGTTTGGCGCAAAGAAAACTTTAGGTACATTTGAGGCAAAATATACGTAATTAACCGGCCGGTAGCGCGCCCGCGTCCATTTAGTTAGGAACGCTGCTTGGGTGAGTAAGCGAAAAAAGTGGCAGGGCAACGCCGGCACGTGCGGGAGGAAAAGCAAGCTCAAAAAGAACAGTACTCCCGCTGGCGCAGCTTCAGGCAGGGGGGCGCGAGCCCTGCTAAGGCGGGAAATTTGAATTGCATTGGACCAACCTCCGTTGAATTCATCAGGAGAGGAATGAGACAGGGCAGCGAAGAGCGTGATGGATGGTAAGAGTGGGCGGATAATGGCGCCACAGCCCATTAAGGCGAATCACTGATCTGCCCTTCCGACAGATTTCGCATTGAGTGGAACGTCTTTATTTTTTTTTATTATGGAGAACTCCTTTAAATGACACCAATGCAGCCAGGCAATTTACGAATGAAGACATTTCTGCAAATTTACGACACCGTGTTCCAATTACTTCTGACGGCACCTGTACGTCACGGGGGACGCATCGGGCTAATTCTTGTTCCATTCTAGTACGGTGTCGGATTAGAGCTATGTTTAACGCCCTTGGCTGCAGAGCCGTCGACTCGGGTTTAAATCCCACGCGAACCCAAAAAATGTTCTTACTTTCTGTTTACGGCGGCGGGCCTTTTGGTAACATTCGTGTTGAACACGCCAACTCGTGTTTGATGAGACATCTAATGCCTTTGCCCTAATAGTGTACAGTCGACTCTCGATAATTCGAAGTCACCTAATTGAAATTGTCGGTTGATTGGAAGCGATGTGCTGGACCCGGCAATGTTACATGCAATCCAACGGGAGCAATTGATCGATAATTCGAAGCTAAAACCCATCACATCGGTTGATTGGAAGTTATCTCGGATAAAAAGCACCGAAGTGACCGTCCTTTCTCGATAAAATTCAAATTTTCAAACGCAACAAGAGCGCCGTGTTTTGAGCTGATTTCCTCTCCATTGCAACGGAGGCAGCGCACACTTGATGCCAGCTGAGACTCGCTCCAGCGTATGTATTCCTCTCTTTAGAGTTCCTCAACCTCTTTAACAGCACAGCTGTTTACGCTTGAACTTGGTCCGTCGGCGTTCGCAAAAAAAAAAAAAAAATACTGAGCGCACGTGAGCGTGCTCCTCGTGTGGAGCGCCCGGCGTCGTCCAGGCTTGCGCGTGGGCTTGCCACACGTGAGAAGTTCGCCAGAAATACCAAGAAATATACCGAGTGCACGTAAGCGTGAGCCTCGTGAGGAGCGCCCGGCGTCGGCAAACTCGACCTTCGGAAACACTCTGCCCAGCTTTCGGGGCGTGATATCTTGCGTACTCTTCTACTCACCAGTTCACCTGCGTTCGCGCCTCAAGTAGGAAGCACAGACGCCGAATTCGCGCTACAGACGCAGAGTTCGCGAAGCCGGTTGCCGCGGGTTCTAGCGCGTGCTAACGCGGTACACTTTGTGATAGATGTGAAAGGCCGCGGACAAAACGATCCGCGGGCCTGCCAGTCATGGAGAGCTTTCAGCTCTAAAATCCATGTGATGTGCCACAGCCGGGTCTCCGACGAAGGAAGAGGGGCCGCCATGCTCTGCTGTTTCTCCAGCCTTGCACCAGTAGTACAAGCTGCGCCAAGTTTTTTTTTTTTTTTTTTTTTTTTTGCGCACAGAGTGGTGTGAGCTGTTTGTGTGATGCACGCTTCAGGCTTCGACTTTAGCGACAAGTCCCAAGTATCATGGCAACCCGTGTCGTACGCTCGACTTGGGGTGAAAGTCGACATTGGGAACGGAATCAAGAAGAGAAACTCGTTGCTTACTAATAACAACTACTGCCTTGTTTAATTGGAAGTTCGGGTAATCGGGAGTTTTTTGCGGTCCGCGCGGACTTTGTATTAACGGCAGTCGACTGTAATGACATTTAGGGTTAATTTTGCGTTAGAAGGAATGACCGCAGCTGCGTGGTGTATAGTGATACGAAGACAACACGCTCACGCGCACTAGTACTAAAGTGCACGTGAGCGTGTACTGTAGGGCCTATAGACCCTATAGTACACGCCCTATAGAACCTATAGTATAGGCCCTATAGGCCTATACTCTATGTCTATAGTATACGCGCACTAGTATACGCGTAAAGTATACGCGCACTACTACTAGTGCTCGTAAGCGTGTAGCTATAGGGCCTATAGGCCCTATAGTACACGCCCTATAGAGACTATAGTATACGCGCACTAGCATACGCGTAAAGTATACGCGCACTACTACTAGTGCTCGTAAGCGTGTACTATAATACACGCCCTATAGGGCCTATAGTATACGCGCACTAGTATACGCGCAAAGCATACGCGCAAAGTATACGCGCATTAGTACTATTGCGCGTGAGCGCATACTATGGGCCCTATAGGCCCTATAGTACACGCCCTATAGGACCTACACTAAAGGCCATATAGGGTCTACAGGCCCTATAGTACACACAAGGGTACACCAAAGGCAGCCTCATCCGTATGTATTCAGGGAGTCGACGAGAACGCCTGAGGCCCGCTTTATTTGCGAGCGCCGGGCACGGCCACAAAAGAACAGCAACCGTTCCAGCAGCGTAGATGATGATCACCCGTGGAAGAAGGACGGTGAAATGAGATGATGATGAACGCGCACAATGTGGAAACGACAACGAAGCATAAAAGGGACATTGGCCGCTCACGTTGCTAAACCTCTCGTATGTACAAGTTCACGCTCAGAGTTACATACGGGTTGAAACTAGCCTGCGGTCATGTTCGCTGTACTGCGGTCACTTGCAGCCGAAAGGCGCGACTAGTCTACCGTTGGCCCCTATACTTTCCTCGCAACAGCAGAGACATCCCGGATCCCGCTCTTCAAAGGAATGAGTGAAACTAGAACGAGAGCCTCTTTAACATTCCTTTTACGAAGGTTTGAAGCCGGTGCAGTCGAGCGCGCCAACCGGGTCGGGCGCGCTCACAGCCTTCGTCCACCCCAAACATTCCACCGCCGTTTTATCCGCTTTTGAGAAAGCCAGTCGGTCTCCTCGTACAACAAGGGCAGCTCTTGTTAGTTTTCTCACATGGAACGGATTTGTGAACAAACTTCGGAGGCAGGATTTTCTGACGACTCTTCTTTTGATTCTGTTTTTTTTTTGCCGCGATACAAGTTTTTTTTTAAATATTTGTCATTTCTGACTGCCCAGAATTGCTCCAGAGCCGATGTGATATTGCTTGTTTGCCATATAGTTTTGGTTGCGGTAGCACTTGTGGTCTGCCCACGAAGTGCTCAAAACAGACCTGGAAAGGCAAATAAAATAGTGAAGATATGAAAGCAGCGAAGCAACGACAGCAGGACATCAAAGGTTGGGACCAATGGCAATTAGGTAGCGCTCCGGGAAACTTCGCTTGATTTTAATGCGCGTTCCCAGACTCTTCTTTCGGGAAAAAGACCACAAACGATAGTAAAACCTAACTGATTCGTTGCATTTCGTGTTGTAATAGGTATTTTCGAAACAGTTGAGAGAGAGAGAGAGAGAGAGAGAGAGAGAGAGAGAGAGAGAGAGAGAGAGAGAGAGAGAGAGAGAGAGAGAGAGAGAGAGAGAGAGAGAGAGAGAGAGAGAGAGAGAGAGAGAGAGAGAGAGAGAGAGAGAGAGAGAGAGAGAGAGAGAGAGAGAGAGAGAGAGAGAGAGAATAAACAGCCCTTCCGTTCAAGTGCAGCTGATCTTCGATGCCGGACGTGGCCAAGGCTTTCCCAAAACTCCGTAGAAAAGATGAGTTTTTTGTTTTGTTTTTTGGAGGAGGGGGGTATGGGGTTAGTAGTAAAGTTGTAGCAGCCACCCACTATGTGTTTGAGGGCCCCAGGTTGTCCAATAGTTGAGCACATTTTAAGAAGTCTTTGTAGGGTGTCTTCGCCGTTGTGCGTGCATGGTGTTTTTCTGGTTTTTTTGTTGCTGATGTTGGCCACTGATTGGTATGTATAAAAATAAATTAAAGTTTCCGTCATAAAAAAAACCCGAATGTGGCGTGTCTGGATTTGGGGACAATATGTGTGTCTTTTTGCGAAAAGCTCACCATATCAGCTTTATAAATGAGAGGGCGGACAGTGAGTGTTGAACATTGCTAAGAGAGCAGGTGAGATAAAATTAAAAAAAAAAAAAGTTCAGGGCAGTTTTAAATGCGCGCATTCTTTTAAAACGAGAGTCGCTCGTTTATTCGCACGAAGGGACCAATTGGTTTAGCGGAAAAACAACGTGTTGCCAATATTTTGCGTTCTCCTGCCGCGCTTCCCTTTATAGATTCTTGCTAAATAGTTAAATAAAAATAAAATAAAACAGCGCTGAGCAATTTCGTAGGCTTTGGGCGAGAATTTTTTCCTAGTTCACAAACTTTCTTCTTCGAACGTATTAGGAAGGTGTTTCTTCTTTCTTGGGGGGGACGTCCTACCTAACTTGCGAATAGGCAATACCGTTGCAGAATTGATACTTAAGTAAAGCAGATAAATTAATCAATTCGGTCAGTCGGCTGGTCGCTCGAGAGAACAATTGTTTTTAATTGGTTGATCGAAAATTAGATTGATCATGTGGTTAACAAAACACAGCCTGACTCGGTTTACAGATTTTTCTAGGACACTGCCTTAGTCAGGCATTCTTCAAGTTCGTAATAACAGTTTTGAACCTTGGGTCGTCTTATGTAGGACACCCTGTACAATGTCAAGCTGGCTTTAGTCCGCCGAAACTACGCGCGAAATCTTTGGAACACGGCCCTGTTATAAATACTTAAAACAGCATCGTGATTTAACGTTCACCGCGAGCATCGCTGACCAATAAAAATGCCCTCGCCGCGAACGCGATGGGTCCATTGTTTGATCCCTGTCATATAAACATCCTGTCTCGGCTGACGAGTGGCGTCGGCGTGTGTGACTCCTGACGCCGTGTCGCAGACGCTTCTCTCGTGTAAGGGTCACATTGTGCTACTGCACAGCAACGCCAATGGCGACGTGGTTTTGACCCGGAATAATTCACGGTTTCGCTCGCCGACTTCTACACCGGGGATACGCAGTTTGCTTTCATTTCCTCAAGTAAGTACGCTTTAAAGCGACAGCTTTCTTAGTGGGAACGGTGGAGTCCTGTCAGAAAACTAATGCATTTCCCCATAGACCAGTTGGTTCGACCGAAGAGCTCTGATAAGATCTCTATACACACAGCGCGTGCGTGAAACCGGTCTTCCATTGTATCAAAACGGTTACTGGAAAATCGTGAAAAAGGAACGGTTCTAGATAAAACAACGCGCGCCTCGATTGTGAAGAAGGAGTACAATGCTATTCCTTGAGCTCATAAACCACGTATCGGTATACATTTATATCGTTCGTGGGTGCGTCTACTTAGTGCGCGAGAAGTCGTCGCATGGGTTCGTTCTTCTTTGGCGATCTTGGTCCTTGAAGGTTTGTCGATTGATTGGACGCACTTTTAGCTTTCGCGCTTTTAGCAGTATCGATTAGACCGTGCGCCTTTTCCTGCGAGTGGCTTCGTGCACTGGAATAACAAGTGGACATTACTGGTTGTGCTTAAATGTCACCTGGCATTGCTGCACCCTGTCCCAAAAAACCCTTAATTTAAGCACTTACTTAAAATTACCAGGTTAATGTAAGCGGGAACAGACACTTTCCAATTTACCCTTTTCCCAACGCTGCACATTTTTGGCCTTTACTTTTTTGGTGTTGTTTCTATTATTGCTTCGTGATTTCGGCCGGAGGCACGTGGGAAAGAGACGAAAAAACGGGGTTCGGGTAAGGCAAGGAGAGGGCGAAGTAAAAATCAATTTGATTAACAGCACCAACAGGGCAGGTTTATAAAAAATCCCGGACCATCTCCACTAACGTGAAACCTGGGGAGGGGCGAAGCATGCAGCGTATAAGTGTATTCTTGGCGCCTTGGCGTATTTGCCAACGGAGATAAAACTGTTGGGGGGTACAGGTATGGCGCTTTGCTGTAAAAGTCTCTTGTCTTTGAAGCACGAAACTCTCTGGCGTGAGGCGTAAATGATTGTCCCGGTGTTTTTTTAGTACGCGTTACGAAGCGCTCCAGCTCGAGGTGTTAAAAAGTGTCCCTGTCTTTTTTTAGTGCGCGTTACGTTCCAGCGCGAGGTGTAGACGAGTTTCCCGGTGTTTTAGTACCGTGACTAGATTAGACGAACGACGATTACGACGACGACAGGAGACGCCAACAGTTCCAGCCCCTAAGAGGCTTCGCCCTTAAAAGGTATTGAGTCCAGCCGAGTGCTGGACTTGCTGCAGAGAACTGCGGCACTTATTTTTATGCACCCGGTGATCAAATTCACCCGGTTTATAAAACCTGCTACCAGCACCACGGAGCGCACTATTTCGAGCTATCCTAGTTCTGAGGCTTATTCACAACAGATGCTTAGCACCCGCCTCACTTACCGAAACCGGACACTTGGGAGACGTTCCTGGATTTCCCTGTTCAAGTCCCCAGGTTCAAGCCCGAAGTTTCCAGAGAGAAACTCGACCCCCCCCCCCCCCTAGAGAAAGGGTAGCGGGGAAATGCAGACACACGGGGGAATCAGGGCATGCGTGTCCGATCGGACGAGAGATTTTCGGATCAGAAGGGACGAGACGTGGTCCCGTAAGGAATCCGATATGTGGTCGTGGACAGACGTCGTGGTAAGTTCGTTGTTCGGGCTCCTTCGGCGACCACAGCAGCACCTTGTAGCCAGTGCTGACCTTTGGTGGGGTTCACACCATCGATGCTATAGTACTACGGTGGAAGTTTACGTTGATATAAATAAACCATTCCCAGTTTTTTTTTTTCTTCAGATGTCCCCTGTAAAGACACGCACAGTCTCAAAACCACGGCTGACACTGTGATGGGGTTCACACCATCTCGTACTCAACGCCAAAATTTCGGTGTAAATACTGATCCTTAGCCAATCCTTCTTCTCCAAGGCCAATCCCCCCATCCAGGGCGCGCGTCTTTGTATAGCCAATGGCTGAATAGCGAGTTTTAGCTTAGGCAGGGTTCAGACTGTTGCCGCAACTATCGTATTAACTTTAAAGCATGACGTCATTTCACGTCTCAGCCAACCGAACTGCGTGACATGCCGTATTTTTACGTCCATAGATCACGATATTGGCTTTCGCGTCGGTAGTCTTAACGTACGCTTACGGTATGCACCGTGTGTTCCGTGCGTACCATGTGTACCGGGACACGACTGCGCATGCGCACGCGGGCCCGTTGAGGCGGGCTACCCCTCAGCGGAACGACTGCACAAGCAGGGTGAGGGCCGCCCGCCCGTAAGCAGTACTTAGCCACATATACCGGAACGAATGCGCGCATGCCCAGTCACGTCCCGGTACACACGGTACATACGGAACACACAGTATACACGGTCAGCTAAAACTCTATAATGTCTCTTGCCCGAGAGCGATGGCCGATTCTCAGGGAACGCGGCACTGACAGCTCCCGCTGTAAAGTGAAATTACACATCACGGCATGCTACCCGGCTTTCCTATGTGCAGCGACGCGTCGTGCGTCCGCGCAGGTAACGGGGAGAGGTCGACGCGTCCGGTTTATTGTCACCGCAGTGTATTCAAAGTACACAGTTCCTGGGCGCCGACCGGATGACTAGGATTCAACTGTCGCGCAGGCCTTGAGTCATCTCCGTTCAATAACACGATGGCCTACTTTCACGCTCGGCCCCGCCAGGGTCATCAACGAGGCGTGATGCCATTGGCGACGTTCTTTCAGCGCCGGGTTTGAACGCTTTCGATGGGAGTGGCGAGGAAGCTCCCGGCCACTATTTATGTGAGCTAACTGGAGTAGTTTGAATGTTTCAAAACTCCATTTAAGGAGCGCAGGTTGCTGTTTGACATTGCCTTGTGGCTGCAGGTACTATAGTGCTTATAGAGTACCCGCCGCGGTGGCTCAGTGGCTAAGGCGTTAGGCTGCTGAGCACGAGGACGTGGGTTTGATTCACGGCCCCGGCGGCCGCTTTTCTGATGGAGGCAAAAAGTAGAAAAAAACTGTGGCTGATTCCTCTGTCATAGGGATCCGTAAAACATGAAAGTGAAACGTGCAGCGAAAGCTGCAGTTGGGCATGGTTTGCGGGTCGGCGGCTGTCTTGTGGGTGTTCTTGGCGAGCGACGTCCTGCTGGCGGGTCGCTTGGGCAAAGGTGTACGGCGTCATTTCTGTGACGGATATGATGTCAGTGAAATCTTGGGATATCCCGGCATAAAAAACTTCCGGGTTAAATATAAAACCAGAAAACGAATAACCGTAAGTAGAACGTACTCTTTAGTACTAAAGGCTGCTTCCCTGCGTCCTTTAGAGGCCGCTTGCTTGGTTGTACTGGCGTCATTTCCGTGACGGATATGACGCGAGTGAAATCTTTGTGCATCCCGGAATAAAACACTGTCGTGTTAAAACGCCAGTGTGTGCGAGATTTCGGCGCACGTTAAAGATCCCCAGGACGTCAAAATTAATCTGGAGCCCTCCACTACGGCGCGCCTCATCGCCTGTGTTGCGTCGGTGCATTAAACCCCACAATCAATCAAGTAGAGTTATTGACCCATCTCTGATACGTGAGACACCCAGGACACCATATCGGTCCTTCTTTGACTGACCCACCGCGTTGGCTCAGTGGCTAAGGCGTTGCGCTGCTGAGCACGAGGTCGCGGGTTCAATTCCCGGCCATGGCGGCCGCTCTTCTAATGGAGGCGAAAAGCAAAAACACCCGTGTGTACGAGATTTCGGCGCACGTTAAAGATCCCCAGGTGGTCAAAATTATTCCGGAGCCTTCCACTACCGCGCGCCTCATCGCCTGCGCTGCGTCGGCGCGTTAATCCCCAGAATCAATCAATCTTCTTTGACTACGGGTGTCACATGCGAGGCTGAAAGGTGCACACATTCCCGCCTTTTAGGTGGTGATAGCGCCTTTTAAAGGAAGTTTCCTGCTCAGATTAGCACCATTGACATAATTTAAGTGCACAGGAAGCAGATTCGGCAAAATGTAAGTAATGACTATGCGAAAAAACTTGCCGTGTTCCCCAACTGCAAAGAAAGCTAAAAGAGAACAGTATTTCTGTGAGAAGCGTTGCTGCCAGACTAGGCTGCGCAAACGGGAAAGCATCCGGGGAAATGCCAACGAGGAAAGGGATAAATGATTGCAGACGCAACTCGTACGCGATTAGATTCTGATCGGCAGACAAGCGTTCATATGTAATGAAGCGCAAAATTGTAGAGTGAAGCAGGAAACGGCAATAAGGGGGGAATCTGTGTGATTGTTGTAGCTGTTGTTCAGAGATTTTACACCGACCGAGTTTACGATCACAACGCACCCAACACACACACGGATGTCGCACACCCCACCACACGACAGCCAAACTGTGAGGCGAGGCAGACGCCGTGCTCCGAAATAAGTTTGGTAGCTCGCGCTTGCAGTGTTCGGACGCCGAACATCGTTTCCTTTCTTTCGCGGAAACTACTCCACCTTGGGGATTTCCCCTACATCTGTTCGATAAACACCTGTCCATAACTTCGAGTTGTTGATCAATTCGCTCTCGCGCTACAAACTGCTAGTCTCCTGATTAGCTCAGTTGGTAGAGCGACTGCTTCAAAATAAGGGAATGGCGTACCAGGATGGACTTACTCGCTAAGTCATTTTTTGTAAGAACAAAGAGTGGAACAGGTTGTCAGAAGCGCAAGTGTGCTGTAAAAATGAAGATTTGTTTATGTCCATGCTGTAACCCGCCTACTGTAGCGCCTTCGGGCAGTGCGGGGTAATCACTGAATACAGAAAGAAAGGAAGCGGTGGTCCCGGGTTCGAATCCTGGACCAGGACAAATTTTTCACAGCTTTCCTTTGTAGCCGTACGGCTGCATTGAGGTGAATGGCATCTGGACTTCTGGTGTAACTCGACCGCAGCTGCGAGCCCGTTTACAGCGAGCCGCAACAACGACGTCTCGGTACTTGTGCCGTCAAGGCCTGAGTTTAGCGCCAGAAAAATGCGCCGTTCTTGCATTCACCAGAAAGTCGATGCTCCGGTATCCTATCATTATTGAGGGGACACTGATACCTTACGTCACGCACCACAGATTTTTGGGAGTGACTGTAGACCGCGGTCTGTCGTGGACGAAACACATCGCCTCGTTGAAGACTAAACTTGCAAGCCTAGTACATGTTCTTCGCTTCGTGGCGGGGATGAGATGGGGTCCATCTGAGAGCGCTCTTCTCCAGTTGTACCGGAGCCTGTTTTTGGGGCATCTTCGTTACAGCCTGCCAGCCATTTCAAACCTGCGAACTTCTTCCCGGCGCACGTTGGAGGGTTTGCAAGCACAAGCCCTCAGAATATGCTTGGGGCTACCACGATGTACCTCTACTGTGGGCACAATTGCCGAGGCACGTGTTTTTCCAATGAATGCGCTTCTTTCGGGCGAACCCCTTCGAGTCTACCTTAGATGCTTCACAAGGCATGAACACCATCCATTATCGGCTCTTCCTACTACGTGTTCGAGAAGTAGTTTTGCGGCAGCCATTTTGCAACACCAACATAAGATCCCATCGGGTTTCGCCCCAATGGTGGTTTCCCAGAATCCTCTGTGGGTACTATCAAAACCATTAATTTACCTTTCCATCCCGGGAATTGGGAAGAAGTCCTCTTTGCCCTCAATAGCCCTCAAACAGTTGGCTCTAGCGTTCTTGACAGACAAGTACGCCGAAACTGTACATGTATATACTGATGGCTCTGTGACTGCATCCCGGTCCGCCGCGGCTGTGGTAATTCCAAGCTTATGCGTTACCCGAGGATTCACACTAGACCACAAGACAACTTCTACTGCCACTGAGTTGGTTGCCATACGGGAGGCGATTCGTTTAGTCTCCCGTGAATCACCTCAAGCTTGGACCCTGTTTTGTGATTCCAAGCCAGCACTCCAGGTCCTCAACGGAGTTATGAGGCAAGGACCCTATTATGCCCTTGCTGCGGAAGTACTACTCGAATTATGCTCATTGGCACTGCAACAAGGACATGTCCTCACCATTCAGTGGGTACCAGGCCATTGCGGGCTAGCTGGTAACGACTGGGCTGACCAGGAGGCAAAGAAGGTTTCTGCAAATGCAGATGTTGTACGTCTGCCCTTCGCAAGGACGGACACGACCGCCCTTCTGTTTACCATTCTCCGCCACGCCTCGGCGAATCACTGGTCCCACCCTGACAATCGTCATAGAAGATTACACCGCCTGGACCCCGACTGCAAGTTTCGGTTACCTCCTGGTATTCAGCGAAACTACGCCACGCTGTTTCACCGACTGCGGCTTGGCGTAGCCTTTACCCGTCGCTACAAGCACCTCATTGGCTTTACGAGTGACCCCGACTGTGAGACATGCCATGTACCAGAGACTATTTCGCATGTTCTCTGCCACTGTCCACGCTATGCGCAACCTCGAGAACAATTAGCGAGAACATTGGCCCGTTTGGACTGTCGTGTGGTGTCGGAGGAAGTGCTGCTAAGACCTTGGCCAGACGCGAAGCGTTCCTACAGTGCATTTAAAGCTGTGCTGACATTTCTGCGCAACAGCGGCCTCTCAGAGATATTGTAGTTGAGGCCCGTCCGGCTTAACTTTAACACATACACCGTATCGGTATAGGCATCTTCTATACATAGCCCTTCATTTATTTCTCCGCCATCTTCATCTCTCTCGTCCTCTATCCACACTCTTTCCTCCACTTTCCCTTCCCACACACAGAATAGCTGGCCAGATATACTACCGTCAGGCCGACCTTTCTGTGTTTATTTCATTTCAATAAAATTCCTCTCTCTCTCTCTTCCCTTCGTAGAAACTTACTCCACCTTGAAGACTTCCCCTAAACATGATCGATCATCGTTTTAACGTGTTTCTCATACATCATTACGCTTGAAAGAATTTCTGTACTACGTAAGAGTCCGAATGCCCAGTGGAGTTAGGTAAAATTGGTAAGTTATTTTTGTCATTACTCCGATCCCGTACCTCCTTCACATCTCGCATCGCATCAAAAATATTGCGAAAAAGTTTGATGTTGATGTTTATTCCACTCCCCCCCCCCCCCCCGCAAAAAAAAAAAAAAAAATAGAAGGAGAAAAATATCGCATAAGTAAATGTTGTTCTAGAATCAATAGGAAGTCAGGCTGCACGAGTTAGTCATAAGTGTAACAGAGGTGGTGGTCTAAAACACTGAAACCGGTTCACCCCTTGTAAAAACCAAGGTGGTGTATTCTATCGTAAGTCTATGTAGCGAAGTGTAAGTGTACCAAACTGCACTAAAAAAAGCGTAGTCCGCATTTATCTGCCCATGGTTCAGGGTGAAAATGTAGGTCGCGGTTTCTATTCCTGGCCGCGGCGGCCACTTTTCTGTTGGAGGCGAAAACCGAAAACGCCCGCGTGTACGAGATTCTGGCGCACGTTGAAGATCCCCGGGTGGACAAAATAATCCGAAGCCCTCCACTACGGCGTACCTCATCGCCTGTGCAGCGTCGGCGCGTAAAACGCCACAATCAATCAATCAATCAATCAATCAATCAATCAATCAATCAATCAATCAATCAATCAATCAATCAATCAATCAATCAATCAATCAATCAATCAATCAATCAATCAATCAATCAATCAATCAATCAATCAATCAATCAATCAATCAATCAATCAATCAATCAATCAGTGTGAAAGTGTACCCTTGCCCTGAACTCTCCGGCAGGAGTATCGTATTTCTGCCCCCGGACTGCCAAATAGCAGGAGGTGTTCGCAACTGCAAAAAAACAACAAAAAACAAGCAAACAAAAGGAACGCATGTATATATAAGCTCAGCATTGATAGCACTCCTTGATTGTGAAATCTCCTTTCTGGACAACATGAGAATGATTAAAGCACGTTATGAATGCGTGAGAGCATCACTCATGACTGGCTTGGCTCAGTTGGCGGTAAATGCTGTGTCCCTAGGTCAGGGTGGCCAGACAGCGCGGCCGGAAGAGTGTCGACAAAAAAAAAAAAAACATGGCAGGAAGACGTCGGCGAAATTTTGAGAGGAAGCTCATACGGTCTTCATACGTTTTTACAACGGCTTTTATAGTTTTTTGTCTTCTTGGCAATGCATACATACAAATAAGTGGTCTAGTTTCTTTAAAAAATGGCCGCGTATCTGCTCCTTTCGTTGCAAATGTCGACGAAAGACGAGAGTCGACTGGCGCCCCTGGCAAGTAAATGCCTCCCTTCTCTTTCCCGCTCACCTCTCAAGCTGTTCATCTCCCGTCTCGTTCCTACCAAGATAACACGCTAGAGGTTTGCTCAAGTCAATTTAAATTTACCACGTTCCACTGCTACAAGTCGGGTGCCTCGATGCCAGCGCTGCCGTACGGTGGAGACGCGCGTGAATCGAGGAACCATACTACAACATTGATAGAACCACGTTGTCTTACTCCACGAGCGTTCCAAGCGGAACGTGGAACCTATCTAGTGGAACCTTTCGTTGCTGTTGCCATTTGATTTTTTAGATGCCGCCAGGTAGCGCAGGCAACAGCAGGCGACGGTTTTCTGCCGATGATGAGCCTGAGCCTGAGCCTGTATGTATGAGCCTGAGAAAGGCTTACAGTATTAAATAAATAAATAATAAAATAAATGATGTAGTATTTCATTTGCTATCGAAGAAACCAAGCACCCGTGAATTTTTAAGTAAAGGAACACTGCAAATATCACTCATGTATTGATTTTCTGCCTTATATTTGCGTAGTGTCTTGTTCTTGTGCAACAATGTTGACAAGTAGGAACATCGACACCGGACTTGGACGTTTAGATTTGGCTGTTGGTATATTAGACCATTGTGCAGTTTCTGTTTCACTTTGGCCTTTGGTTGAATCGAGCTACGCAGACAGACAGACCAAAATTTTTGCGTTTAAGTAGCCCAAGAAAGAATATATCGTCTTTAAAACACACAAGTAAACAAAACACAAAGCATGGTTCACGGCAATACTTTTGTTTCCTTCGCATTATGGTTTTATATTCGCTCATTTAGCTTGACACGAATATGTTACGATAAGCATTTTGTTTTCAAATTCTACAGAATTACAAAAAAATATTTCGTTTTCAAGGCTTCATATGAAGCACGACGCGCTTCGAATGAATACCGATTAACAGCGTACTTTGCTTCTGTGATGGTAAGGATATTGAATTTGTTTATGTACAGGCATGAACGCATCGCACGGCGTGGTGTGGATGTTCTTGTGCCTCTTGGCAGTGGCTAAGGGTAAGTTGTATTTTCGAAATAAATGACTGTATCTATATATACGAGTACTTGCTTAGCCGAGGGTACATTGTCGTTTCAATATAACTACCCGTGTATGTAATCAAAGAGTACTAGATCAACCCTATCAACGCCCATGAGCAGCTTAATTTCTTTGATAGTTCGATCAACTGGCAGGCGAGTATCCTTAGGTGTCATTGGAAGCTTAATTTACTACGTTTCCTTCTTTTTTTTGTGTTTAAAGACCCGTCTAGTAAGCGTGCCTCTACTCGTCTATTGTTATCTCTTGGAGAAATCCTTTGTTATACTTCCAGTAAGGCTTACTAAATTGGCAGGACGGCGCGTACCACGCGTACCCGTCGCAGTTTTTCGCGGAAGGTCTATAGTACAGACGCAAACCTGGGGCGACAAATAGAGCGGTGCACAATACAGATAAGAGCAGCACAATATTTTCGAGCGTCTTTGAGGCAATGGTGTACACTATCACTTGAATAGGTAGGCGCGAACTCTACCGCGCATTATTTGACAACATTGTGCAATCATGCCTGTTTTGCCAGCAATGGTGCTTCACGTGCCCTTTCAGAGTTAACCATACCAAACTCGGCGTTATTGGGATTGTAAAGTTACAGCACTACGTCTTGAAGAAATATCATTATCAGGCAAAATAAATCAAATTGTCGCGCTGATTAATCACCCCCACCTGCCCCACGTCAAGTACGTTTAAATGTAGTGTTTTAGTACTTCTGCGTGTTTACAAGTAGTCTGGGTGGCCTCATGTTTCCAGAGATCTATTATCGGTATAACACAATAATATATCGAAACACAGCCTTTTGAAACTGTGGTTTCCCCATTCTTCGCCAATGTCGTCAATTTATTGTTGGCGTGGCCGGCCAACACTAGGTGGGTGGTTGTGGACTAGTGGGTGGTCGTGGGTGGTCGTGGACTAGGTAAGTGGACGTGGGCTTGCAGGTAGTCGTGGGTGTTCGGCGACTAGGTGGGTGGTCGTGGGTTTGTGGGTGCTCGTGGATGTTCGTGGACTAAGTTGGTGGTTGTGGGCTTGTGGGTGGTCGTAGGTGGTCGTGGGCTTGTGGGTGGTCGTGCGTGGTCGTGGACTAGGTAAGTTGTAGGTGGTCGTGGGTGTTCGTCGACTAGGTGGGTGGTCGTTCGTGGGTTTGTGGGTGCTCGTGGATGTTCGTGGACTAAGTTGGTGGTTGTGGGTGGTCGTAGGTGGTCGTGGGCTTGTGGGTGGTCGTGGGTGTTCGTGGACTAGGTGGGTGGTCGTGGGCTTGCGTTCTGTGCTAGCTTTATTTCTTTTAGATACCTACAACATTTCCTAACTGTACATTGAACGGGATGCTGGTGTTACGATCTCGAGCCTAGCTGTCCATGAAAAGAGATACATCATCGTTAGTTCCTCTTTCGATGGTATTGTTAAGAACGCTCTAATTACTAACATATACGATAGCAGGTGGGGGGCGTGTTCATACGCATGCGCACACGCTCAGTCTTCACTAAAGTAAGCGTGTGACACGCCGTTGTCTCACGGTCGGGAAGGATCATAATTTCCACCACAAAACGAAACGGTTTCGTGTCATTCTAATGCGCCAATGTCTACCTTAATAGGAGTGCCAGTGTTCTTTTGTTTTGTGCCGTACGTCCGCTACACACGTTATTGAGGTCATTCCACGGTTAGTGTGGAGTCGCTTGTAATAGTGATGCTGACAACGCGTCGTGACGTACACGCTTGCAAGTAGATCATGATCCATCGTCATCGTCATCAGTATTCATTGTCAAGTATAAAGGTGGGGTTAAGTTATAACTTATGCAAGTACTTACACCTGTGCACGGTGAAATTTCTGCTTGGAGCCAGGTACACGTCATATTCTATGCTGAAGCATAGAGTGAGCCCTCGTATTAACGAAGTCCTCGAGACAGGAAACTAACTTTGTTATAAGCAATATTTCGTTAAAAGCGAGAATGACTTGCTTTTTATGAAATTTTAATAAAGCGAGATTTTCAATACAGTGATTTTGTTATAACGACTGTTTACCGTAATATTTGAAGAAACCAGCAGAAGGGTTGTTCTGTTATAGGCACAGTGGCTGGCTATCAGCCCCTATCATTAAGCGCTGTCTATTTATTTGCGATAAGGATGTTTTTATGCGAGGGGATACGTGGATATTTAACAGGGCGAATAGTACCGACCCCACAGACTTTCGTAATGTCCAAGTACTGCGCAACAAAGCAGTCCCTGATTCCTCGCAGGCTTCGGCTGGAACCACGACCTGTCGGGCCCCGTTCGGGACGCCTGTTGCCGGGACAACGACAAGTGCTGTCCGTACGGCTACCGGTGCGACCCCAAGTACAGGAACTGCGTGCGCATCAATGAGCTAGCCAGGCCGGAAGCACAGTCCACACACACGTCCGGCGGCTCGCGTGGCTCGTACCTATCCTACGCCACCGGGCGCCAGAACATACCGAGCTCGGGTTTTTCCCTTTCGCAAGGCACGTTCCTCAGTCCAGGTAGGTCATTAGTTGTGCTGTGTGTACCTGTTAAAAAACGTCTGCATCCGAGATGTCTTGTTATGCTCGTTGACAACCGACCTTGATGCCTGACAATACATTTCCACGAATGACACTGGGGAGAAAATAAGAAAAGTCGGCGGCAAATAATGGTCTAGGGAATCACAAGGCAGGAAGGGCTGGAGGGACATGGGAGAGGCATTTGTCCTGCAGCAGACACAAACAGGCCGATGATGATGGTGATCATGATGATGACGACACTGGTGGCCGAAGAGAGCTGAGGGAGGTACTTTATTGGGCGTTCTGTGGTCTAAGGGTCTGTAGTGGCCCCCAGCAATTGTGCCGGGTGGCGACTTCGGTAGCTCTGTTGACCATAGCAGTTTGCACCTCTGGGTCAACTGCGAAGTAATAACTGCAGCCGGGAGTACGTCACAGCTACACTTCTTTTTCCTCCTCCTCCCCCATCCTCCTCCTCCTCATGCTCCTCCTCCTCCACCACCTCCTCCTCCTCCTCCTCCTCCTCTTCCTCCTCCTTCTTCTTCTTCTCTTCTTCTTCTTCATTTGGTGATGGCACGTACCCGCTGTGGGGGATTGACCATGGCTTGAGGTTTGTTTAATTGTTTAAAACGTGTTTTTTCTTTAGAATTGGAAATTATTTGCGTATAATAAAAGAAAAACACATACACTCCTTAAAGGCGCGGCCAGATAAATGATAGTACGAATGAGCTAGCATAAAAGCTACGCTTGACTGAGCGTCCTCTTCGCCTACTCTCGCTTGCTACAGACGACTGTGTTTTTTGCAGAAGAGCCATCGGTGAGAGCCAGGTGAATACAAATGGAGTATACGCCGGTAGAAATATACTGTCCACTTACTCTCAACAAATAGCTTATAATTCTGGCTCAGTTGTCGCACACGCAGACACACATCGACCAAACAGTGGAGTCGAGCTGTCCTTGTTCGCAGACAACTGTCCCACGGGGTCATACTGCTGGGACGTGGACACGTGCTGCATGATGCGGCACGGCTACAACAACATCTGGAGCCGAGTGGAGGCCACGTGCTGCAGCCGCAACCAGAGCCCCAACTGTCAGAGGTCGCGGGGGTGCCGGGTCACCCTGAGCGACCGGCCACCCTACAAGGGCTACCGGGAGACCTTCACCCGCAGGCCCGTCTACTACGGAGCCGCCCTGCCGGCCGCCCTTCCTTCAACCGCGGTCCTCTTGCTCGCGGTCTGCGCATGCGTCGTTACGGGCCCTCTCAAGGAACTGAATGCGTGAAACACACGGTTGCGAGATGACATGCAGCCGTTTGAAGAATTTGTGCCCCAACATCGTAAAGGTGGAGTTTCCACTGGAACGAAGACCTCGCCTTAGGCGTTTGCGGGCCTGGTATGACCACCCTTGGAAGACGTATAGAGGGGAAAAGCTTGTTATGCGACAGTTTTTCTACACATTTTGGTCTTCTTTTTTTGTCTTACGTTACCTTCCCCAATACTGCGTATGAAACCACGCATCGTTGTCTGGTTCCCCCTTTGCGTACTCTCTTTATAGCCGTCTTTGTAAAGACAATCAACCTTCTTGGATATCAGTGCGTGGACCCTGGTTGACGTTTTTGGGGAAGTACATATTTGCCCAAATGAGCTGGGTATTCTATGCTTAACAATTCAGGTCCTCAGCACTCCCATGGTATTATAAAGGCTACGAAGCCGTTCTTGTTGAGGAGGAGGAGGAGGAGGGAAGAAACGTTTATTGCTCCCATTGAATGGGAATAAAGGAGCGCGGGGTGGTTGTCGGTCATCCATGGTGGGTGGCGTTCCTAGTCCGGGATGCCATGGCAGCTCGAATGGCCCTGGTCGCACCCACGTGACATGTGTGATATCACTGCGCGCGCTATTCTTTTGAGCGCCAGCTAAAAGGGGCCCCCTGCTCCGGCTCTGTGGCCTCGATTTAGAGTACTGAGCACTGGAAGTGACGGCTTGGGTTTCGAGCCCCAGCAGGTCTATCTCTTGGTATTTTTTATCGCTTAATTTTTTTTATAAAGTTCATTTTCTTTTCTAAACTCAAACCTACGCCTTGTTTTTGTTAATAATGGCGATTTGGTATCTTTTAGATCGCTTTGGGTTTGGGGCGCAGCCAATGACCACGTTTAATTACCGTTCTGCATCACGCAAACAGACATGTCAAGTGGGTGCTCTGTGCAGCGAAGCGTTTGGAAATTTGCGCCCAGGTCACCAGGCCACGCTGGTTTTCTAGGAGATCGCTTGTCAGCAGGACCTCCCTCTGCTCCGGTGTCGGTGCGATGACTTCTGGTAGTTCCCTGACGCCTTTACACTCCCACACCATGTGGTACAGGGTGTTGGGCGTCCAGGGGAGGAGTTGCAGTCGTAGCTGGAGAGCATGGGGTTTATATCGGACAGCTGTGTGGCATGCGGAAATGAATTTGTCGGCAGTCTCCGGAATTGTGCGGCTTCTTTGGTTAGCTTCGGGTGGGGCGGCGGGTATCGTCTTCTTGATATCCTGTAGTGCTCTAATATGTCTCTGCTGCGCTTGGTCATAAACGGGTGGTTGTCGGCAGAATGTTGATAGCCTGTGAGGGCTGAAGCCCGGGGTGGGTGGCATCGGGCTGCGGTATCTGCCACTTCGTTACCATCGAATGACTCGTGACCTGGTGTCCAAATGATACATATGTCCAATGGAGATGTCCGTGCTTTTGAAGCCTCATATAGTAAGCAAGTGCCATCGCTGAGATACGGCCCCTTTGAAATTTACGGCAGGCCGCTTGCGAGCCGGTGATGACGGTCACCCGGCCTTGGGTATCTGGTACTGTCGTGGTGGCAAGCACGACTGCTGTCTCCTCCGCAGAGTCAGTGCCATCTGTATTGACCGTTGCTTAGCACAAGTCATCTACTTTACTTTTTAACCGCGTGCGCCCACTTGGTTCTTGTCGGGTACCTCGCAGCGTCGACGCATCTTGTTGAGCTTTCAGAAGACAAAAAAAAAAAAAAAAAACGCAAGAGTAGAAAACTGCTTTCCCAGCAGTTTGTTTAAAAGGGAGGATTATTTAATTATAAAAGCTGAAAAGACATTTGTCAGCGACATGGGGTAGTCCGCGATAGGTAAGAGCATTGCGTATGATAGTCACAGCGCATTTTTTGTTGAGAAAGACTCTATCCACACCCTAAACGTTGTCTTGATCGTTGTGGCATGATCAATGTAACTCTTCGTTTGCTTGTAAATTGTAACTCCCACCCAAGTTCTGAGTAAGCGTTTTATACTTGGGTAAGGGTTTTGCATGGTGCCGATGTTGCAGCTTTCATGGTTGATTGCTAGTATCAACCATACCTGTTAGCTATAAGACATTGTGAACGAGAAAGCTTTTTACTCAGCGCGATCCCGTTTTAAGCGTGAAGTGTTTCTGATTTATCTTGTTGTAAAATTGTACCGTCAATAAACCTTGTTTTTCCGTCATCTATATGAACCTTGAAGGTAATTCTTTGTGTGTGAGGTGTTCTGAAAACAATATTTCAATTTAAAGACTTCATGTCGTCTCAACTGGTGTCAAGCTGCAGAATCTGCCACTGCTCGTGGATGTTGAGCGCCACCACTAGCTGGTCACGAATCAACTGTGTTCGCGAGTTGCGATTGCTGGTGTTGCGAGTGTCTTTTGCCTGTGCAAGGCTTCTGCGAAATCTTATCTATGTGGGATCAAGTATTGAATTTTGACTGTTCATAGATGACGTTTCCCCGGAGTTCGAAGTAATCGTTGAAACCCTTGAGCACTGCGCCGAAGCTTTTCTGCTCGTGAGTGGTCAGCTTGAAGGTACTGACGATGTCTTATGCCTGGGCTCCTGTAATATAGAACAGCGCGCCAACATGGCATTCTTCCGGTCGATCGTTGAGCCAAGGTACCTTCCACCGGGGCCAGTCTGACGGTGAGGGGAAGGTGAACGGGTCAAGCGCTGCTGTCTGGAACGAGGATGCGCTGCTGTTCTTGAGTGAGTCGCTCGCAAACGTCGAAGGCAGACGGAAAGGCCCGTAGACGAGGCAGACGCGGCTGAACTATCAGGTAGACGTCCAGGGGCGGTATTCTCGTAACTGTCCCTTTTGGAAACGTCCCTTTTGCGTCCCTTTCATCGTGACGTACTTCCGGTTAAGCAGTTGGCAGTAGGTTTGTTCCGCTTGCGTTACGTCACTTCCGGTTGTTTGCTTTTAGCCAATCAGGGCTCGCCAAAAGGGACACCTTTGAAAGGGGCGCAGAAGGGACAAAACTCGAGAATACCGCCCCAGATGCGGTTTCAGGACGATGGTCGGTTGGTTGCGCTTATATGTCGTTCCGGCACAGAGCAGCAGCCAGCAGCGCATCCCGCTCCTGACACCATAAACATCCTAGATTGACCAGTCCTGGACGGTGCGCGGGCAGTCCGAGGGCTGCCCTCGGACCGGAAGTCCCATAGGGCTACATGACGAAATCGGGCGCCGGATCGCGTCTCGGGCAGTTCGCGGACGATCCGGGACTGATAATCGAGGAGGCTCCTTGTTGGACTAAATGGCCAGCCGAAGCAACGCGCATAGCGTCAGGAACACGGCGTGAGACGACGTCGACGATGACGATGGTGCCCTTGATGCTTTTCTCTCGTACCCACAAGGGGGATTGGCCAGGGCTAAATCACTGACTTTACCTCATCACCAGCCTATCTACGCCCACGGCAGAGCAAATGCCTCTCACATTAATCACCAAAATTTATTCCGTGTGTGTGTGTGTGTGTGTGTGTGTGTGTGTGTGTGTGTGTGTGTGTGTGTGTGTGTGTGTGTGTGTACACGACGTTTTGCGTGCGCCAAATGTGCGTACCGAAAGGGTCAGCCCATACGCTCATTCGCCTCCTTTAAAGGGACACTGAAGTGATATGTAAACATTGCGGGATTACTAGCGCAAATTGTAGTCCGGAGTCCCCAGGCCATGTTTCGACCACTCTAGGCGCGTTTACGCGATTTTATTTAGTAGAAAAACTAATTCGAAAATGCTGTCCTCCTCTCTTTACGCTCGCCCATTTTCTGTGGCGTTTTCGTGTGACGTCAGGAGGGGATGAGCTGGCAATTGGCTGGCTGCGCTACTGCACGGCTCCCCGGCCTTCAGACATAGTCAGTCGGCCCAGCGTTTCGTCTGCCGGCCGCCGACGGGTCGTCGCAATTCGTTCGCTTAGTTGAAACGAAGCCAGGACACGTTTGTGAATGGAAGAATGTGCCTTTCTTTACTTGGTTTGTTTGTACACTGTATCTAGCTCCAAGTCAAGGTCGCTCCACACAAGCCCTGCACAAGCCCACATGCGACGCTTCGCTGACTGGTACGCCAGTAGGAAAATATAAGGCCTCTTGAAGGTGGGAGAAGAGTCAGCGAAGTCAATATAGGTACTAAGTAAATAAAATCAACTGATATTTTTACCGTACAGCGTAAAACTAGGGCGCGGGAAGCACTTTTTTGCGCCGGGCGAACAAGCACAGCGGCACGGAGCAAGAGTGCACAGCGGTCAGCAGCACGACTACGCATCTGCGAACGCTTTTACGTCTACGAAATGCAATTGCTAGACGTGAGCTACTGTGGAAACTCGGGCGACGCTTATACTGCACGAGCGTAGTACAAAAAATAGTCACCTACGCTGCTTGAAATGCCAAAACTAAATAAAAGTGTAATCCGGTTGTACAATATATACCCTATATTAGCAAGGCCGTCGCATCCCGCTTTATGGCTCAGTGGTCTAGGGCGTTAGGTATGTTACCGCAAGTGTTTTGCAAGTCGCGAGTTCGAATCCCCGCGGGTACGTGCATTTTTTTTTTTTGCAACTTAACTTTCTGGTTTTCCGCCGATGTTTTCTATATTGAGTTCACCTTTTTTTGGGCCGCAGCGTTCATGGCTACACGAACTAGTTCACAAAACGCGCGCAGGCTGGCACTGGCGCGCTAGCGAGTTCTCGTTGGTGTGCTGTTGCCATAAGCACCGACTGCTTGCCCGCAGTGGGCACAGGCCAGAATGAACAGACCCTTGGCCTGGTACGAACACGCTTTTTACGATACAGGCATGAGGGAGGCAAGCTCCAAATATGGGGGAAAAGCGCATGACATTTGGGCGTCTGCGGGTACCGTTCATGCACTGCGTAGGTCTCGGCTAGTGAATGCTACGACTACAAGCCATCCTGGGAGGCTTATCTTGTGCATTTTACAGCCGACAACATGGCAGAAGCGCGGTACGATGATTACTGAGATATTGAGAATGCCCATCCAGCAACGCCATTGGTTATGTTTTACAGAACCGAAACCGAAACTGAAACTTGTTTGATTGCTAACCTTGGGCATCGTCCAATCACGGCGCCCCTCCTCCCAACGTCACAGCCTTAGTTGGTGCGGCCGCCGCAAACCGCGCATGGTAGTTTTTCTTCTTTCGCACTTTGTAAAATAATTACGGATTTGTCAACCGGATAAACGATGAAAAGTGTGCTAATTTGAGCCAGTCTACGCAGTGCAAGCAAAAACGGGAGTTTGACAAATTCACTTCAGTGTCCCTTTAAAAGCAGTTGTCTAGCTGCCGAGAAGCGGCGGCAGTTCAGAAAAAAGAAATGCTCGATTGATTCCGGGATCTGGCACCACACACACAGTTTTGTAGGGGAAAGCCCTGTTCTAAACAAATATACATTTAGCCTCGGCGGAAAAAGCAGTGCACAGCCAGGCCGCACGCTTGGAGCGCAGCTCGGTGAAGATCACTTCGCATTGCCGCTAACCACAAAGACGAACATTCCAGCCGTACTTCAAATGTCTGTACTCTTCGTTTGATAAGGAGTGCATCTCGACGAGCAGCGCCTAGCGCGGGGCAGAGGAACTTTATTCCCTTCCCACCTGCTTAGAGGGGTGCTGGTGCCCAACCAGGACCCCTATTCTGTTCATTTTGCCACCATCAGCTACTATCCAACTTGCCCCGAGTTATCTGGCATTATCAGGCTATTCAGAGGGGCCGCGAAAACTTGCGTCGTGAACTTCCCTTTGAGCCTTCTCCCGAAAATATACTTTAATTACGACAATCTTGAATTTACTAATGATCGACAAAAGCTGCCGCCCTCTACTCCACTGCTGTAGGCCCAAGTGTGCTCCTTCGGGTCTTTCGCAGATACCCTGCCCAAACTACTAGATTGGACGCATCTCTTTATCAGCCCTACTCCTACTCAAAAACTGCTCGACGACCCCTGACATCGCATCGTCTGGGCGCCTGGACAAGCCGCCATATCCGGCAATGAAGCGGCTCACGCCGCGGCTCGCAATTTGATACAATGAGCCTTTGTCGATAGTGGCGCCGATCTTTCCCCCCCCGTAGATCAACCTCATTCACTGAGTGGCTACACAGAAATTCTTTCTTGCCCATTACAGTCAAACTCACCGCAGCCTTCGCGAGAGGGAGTTACAACTTGGCACGGCAGCTCCAGACAAATACGTACCCCCATCCCACCCGCCTCCATTTCATCTTCCCCACCCAACAACCTTCCTTCTGCGCTTACTGTCCCCAGCCTGGCACCCTATACCATATAGCATGGGAGTGCCAACGTACTACAGATTTTCCCCCACTTCCCGACCCCACCTTCGAGAGTGGAGGGCTTCCCTAGCCGGCCCATACCCGCATACCTAGCTCAAACTGGTGACCTGATCAAGGACAGCCAGTCAAAATCAAGGAATCATGGTCTAGGGATGCCTTTCACGGGTCACGGGAAGAGGCCAATAACATCAGCCTCTGCTCGACGAATAAAATTAAAATTTCTCTCTCTCTCTCTCTCTCTCTCTCTCTCTCTCTCTCTCTCTCTCTCTCTCTCTCTCTCTCTCTCTCTCTCTCTCTCTCTCTCTATCTATCTATCTCTATCTATTTCTCTCTCTCTCATTTCTTTCAGCTGACCCGAAGTGAAAGAGAGAGAGAAAGAGAGAGCGAGAGAAGATAGTTGGCCCCTACTGGCAGGCGGAAAGGGGCAAGGAAGAGGATGTTAACTGGCCCAAGGTTGCAAGATACGTTGACCTGGCCTAACCCGTTACATGACAGAAATGGCTGTGAATGCACAATGGAAGAAAAAGTACCTCCAAGGGATTCCCCAGGGCCAGTGTCACTAAATAAAAAAAAAACTAGTGAGCTTTAGGGACCCCTTTTCCATGCCCATCGGTTCCTCCTTTTCGTTAAAAGCGGCCTTCTTCCACGGGTACTGCGAATTCTAGATGTGTACCCTTCACTATGTTGATGATGATGATGATGATGATTTCTATTGGTCTCCCCTTTGTATCGGGGTGATGACATGTCATCTTACCAAAAAAGACCAATATACCCATGTTTCACACTCCCGGCCCAATACTAGCGCTGCCCAGGGCAGGCACAAAAAGCTTATTAGGCACAAAACACTTTTTTTTTTCTGTTACAAGTGGTAACTGTCATAACGGCTGAACCATTAGTTAAAAGAGGCAAATTCAAGGTAGCACCTCGTATTGTTTTGTCTGTATGAATCCTCACCCCCGGTCCTAATATCCCCTAATTGGACTACGGATCCTCCTGCTCCCCACTGAAAGTGTTCCCACCCCTACTACTACTACTACTACTACTACTACTACTACTACTACTACTACTACTACTACTATTTCTGCTACTAGTACTACTACTACTACTTCTGCTGCTACTGCTGCTGCAGCAGCAGCTGCTGCTACTACTACTACTACTACTACTACTACTACTACTACTTCTGCTGCTACTGCAGCTGCAGCTGCTGCTACTACTACTACTACTAATACTACTACTACTACTACTACTACTTTTACTGCTGCTGTTGCTGCTACTACTAATACTACTATTACTCCTCCTCTTCCTCCTCCTCCTCCTCCTCCTTCTTCTTCTTCTTCTTCTTCTTCTTTTTCTTCTTCTTAATATGAACAATGATGAACTTTATTGACATCATGTACATAGTACACAATGCCGGAGGCCGGCAGATAAAGCCATCTCAAGGACAGCTTGACGGAGCTGCGGGCCCCCGTTTTGGCACCAGTGTACAACAGGGTTCTACAGTACATAAAAAAAAATAATAAGCCGCGTAGAAACATGGCATCCCTTGCGCCATTGGAAGAATGTAAAAAAAAAAAACAGACAACAACAACAACAATAACAACAACAAGAGAAGGAAAATAAAAAAAAATAAAAAAAATATGCACTGAACAGATAAATCACTCAATACAGGACCCGAAGAAAAATGTGAGCCCACTACAAATAGTCATGCCTTGCGTACAAACCATACACAAAAGAAAATGTACACCGACGGATGCACTAGATCACTCAGTACATATAGATTACCTTCATAATACGTACAGTCGGTAAAATGCTTGTCTATAACAGCGATTTCAACTTCAACCAGCCAAATCCGAAAACTGCCGAAACATACTCGTTCCAAACATGTCGGAGGCAAAAGCGAAGGGCTAAGACTTCAGAATTCCGCAGTAGTTTTATTCAAATCCCGCTCCGGCTGGGCAGGACAGGGCTGAGAGTACGAAAGCTGTGTTATAGACAAGCCTTTTACCGGCTGTACATACAGATTTACATCACTCTATAATTTATATAGGGTACACTATACATATATAATTACACAAATCGTTCAATACATGACCGAAAGGAAATGTGAGGCGGTTATAAATCGCCATGCCTAGCGTACACAGACATATTCACTATAACTGACACTCATAGGCATGCGCGAGCTATTATATTGTGTCAATGTAATTATTTGCAAGAAAGGTACGTATTGCGTTGAAAGAGTTGCTTTCCAGCTCAATATTAGTTCATTTAAAGCATTTAGTAGCCTCGGAAGACTGTTTCCTAAAATATGTCGCCCATATGTTGTTCTAGAAGTTTTAACGTTCCGAATTCCGTAGTTTCGCCTTTTATAAGGCTGAGATTTTCTTTTAAGGTTGGCAAGTTCAGTCAAGAAAACATGTTTTCTTTTTATATCTTGTTTATAGGCTTTCGTTAATTTTAAGTTGCAGATCTTCTCAAAAGGCATTGCATTGTACTTTTCAAACAACGGGTAGGTGTGATAATGTGAAGGCACTTTCTCCACGGCACGTAGAAACCTTTTTTGTAGAGAATACATTTTTTGTATGTTTTCTTGACTAGTGGACGCCCAAACTAGATGGCAATAGTTTATTCTTGAGGAAAATAAAGAGTTGTAAGTTAATATCATTATATGTCTCGGAAGGATCAGGCGATTCCGGTAAACTAGCCCAACTATTTGAGATAACTTACTTGATATTGTGTCGATGTGCTCGTTCCAAGATAGGTTTTCCTGGAAGACCACTCCTAGTGTTTTAATGTTGGGGACAATATCAACCGGGGTCGAATTCAGCAGTATTTGTTGCGTTCATGTTACCTTCTTATTTTTTCTTCTGAATATTACAGATCTGATTTTGCTCGTGTTTATTATAAGATGGTTTTTCTCAGTTCAGCTATTTTAGATTTTCTAATGCAAAATTTGCTTCACCAACAACTAATTCGTCCGCCGAATATCCTCGTAAAAATATGCTGGCCTAACGGCCTAACGGTCTGTTCATAAAGGCTGTTCATCATTGTCCTCTTTTGTGTGAACTTTCGAAAACACAGGCTTTTTCATAATAAAGGCAGTGGTTTTGAAAGTGAAACCAGTGTTTTGAAAATTTCACAATAATGCTCTCTGGCCTCTGTAGTACAGATGTAAGTTTTCGTGAAATCTTGTAAGAAAAAAAAACAAGTTTTTTCGTGCTTTTCTTTCAGAAAAATATAACAAAAATTGAAAGAAAATGGTTCCGCACAGGTCTATAAAAAATTCGACCTACTTCTTAAGACGGACGCCACAGATGTCTTATTAAACGCGAGAAGTGGCCGTATAGTTGCTGGCGACTACACGAATGAAACCAAATTTCGGCCGCTGTAAAAAGGAAATAAGTAAATAAAATATACATAGAAATGTATTTGGGTTCCAGCGGAATTTGAACCCGGGTCGCCAAGAGCTGCAGCCAAGCGTGGTAACTACAGCACCGACACGGTACCGTGTCGGGATGGAACAAGAATTATGAACGTGGCCGCACCGCAAATACGATGCAGCAGTGAAGAAGTCTTCGATAATCGCTGGCTTTCAAATCACTTCAGATACTTGAGTGCCCGATGAATTGTGCCGTTAAGAGTGAAAAGAAAATAATTGTTGAATGCTGCATCTCAAAAGTCCCAGCAGAACTTCCGCTCTAAAAATCTGCGCACGACTTCGCGTCAAATTATTGTTTTCAGAAAGCGTTTCCCCCACTGCAGAGGGGTCGCAACACAATGAATTTCTCCGGGGACGCTGTGTTTTTTTTTCAATGTTACCCTGGTTAAAAAAAAAACGAGAAACCCGTTTTTTTTTCGTAATGGTTTACTGTTTTTTTCCCAACCACTCACATCTCTACTCTAGAGCATATTTTCGCGAATCATCACCATCATTTGTTTTCGTGCGTATTAACCCGACGTACTACGTGGACTATTCTTCGGAAAACACGTGAGCGCGGGCCGATTTTAAATATTGTTGGTTCTTGCGTCCATTCTTGATGCCTGCATTTCGTGGAGTGGATAAATAAAAACAGCTAAATCACTAAAAACCGGCTAAACAAAAATTTCCATCAAGGGGGAAACCATTATCATCATTGCTGTTTCGCAGTGCAGCCCTCACGTGCCACGTACCCGACATTTGAGTTTTCTTCTTCTTCCAGCTTCTGGGATCGCGCGACCTTTTCTTCTACCGACTCTCATATTTGGTCGTGCGCTTTTTCTTCATCCATTTTTTTTTTGTGTTTTTAAATCATAGTTTTGTGAAGCTTGCACACTATCGCCTCAACGCTGCCGATTCCTGCCCAATCCTCCTCTGGGTATGTGCTCAAACAAAAGAAACTCAACGAAAGGATAACGACAACGACGACGACGGTGTCCGCCATCACGAGGAATCGCAAGATGTTCGCTTCGGCACATTTGGAGCTGGGAAAAACGAGCTTCCTCTGACAGACTGGAGGTTAGGTAAAAGGTTGAGGGTGTCTGGTTAAACCCCAACAGGTCATTGTAGAGGCAGTGGTCACCATCCATGCATCATTCATCCTGCTAGTGTCGTCATTTTGTGAAGCAACTGTCGCCGAAGCTGTTGTCATGCACGCGATGGAGTCTTTCTACAGCATCCCATATCATCTGCTTGAAGTTCCCAATCTGAAGTTGAAACGGCCGTCGTGGTTCCGCAGACCATCGCCGATGGTTGTTTACCCGTTCGTGTTGTTTTCCTACTTTCTCGTGTGCGGAGGTGAGTTCGCCCAGTGGGAGATACACTGCTGTTTGGAACGCGTTACCGGTCTTCTTTCGAGCGACTCACCTGTTCGCTGGGTGCTTCTGCAGGTGTGATATACGACATCATTGTCGAGCCCCCAAGCATCGGTTCTACGACGGATGAACACGGACACAGCAAGCCGGTAAGCATGGTCCAATCTTCTAGGTAGTGTCTAGGTATTATCCCGGCAACCGGGAAAATTACCGTCAGAAATTTCTCACGGCAGTCGCTTATTATTGGCTAAGCACGCTACGCGGAGATTCAATCTGATAAATAACCCTTTAAAAAGCAGTGTTTAGCTGCCCCTGTAGCGCTGGTAATAATAAAAAAAAGCCCCTGTAGCGCTGTTGTATAGTGCTCGGTTTTATACTGGAAGGCTAAGGTTCGAGTCGACGTTGCGATGTTTTTTTTTTTTAGCTTTCGGATTTTTTGGTCATCGGGATTTTGTTAGTGCTTTCTTTTTACTCTGGTTTTTACTATATCAAGAGATCGACGCACCACATGACTTCTAGAATTGGTTGAATTCCATTTAACGCAGGTTGTGTTCTGTGTCGTTGGGCTGTGCTAGATTGTTTGTTGCAGTTTGGGTGGGATTTGGGTAGGTTATGAAGCGTTCGGTTAGGTTACGTAAGGTTCGGTCAGGTTATGTTACGTTAGGTTACGTTGGGACGTAATATTATTCGGCAAATTTTCCGCCACCCAGCTTTTATGGAAACTGCCGTGAGAATTTCCCGGAAGTAATTCTCACGGCCGCCGTGAGATTAGACGCAGCCAATTTTCTACCTTCAATCCTGCCATGCTATCGCAGCTAAGCATTGCTCGTGGGACATGGGCCTAGACATTACCCACCCGCTTCAAATAAAGTTTTCTATCTCTGTCTCGTAGAGGCTGAGCTGTGCGAGCCTAAAGGCGGCGGGGGCTTCCGTCACGAAACGTATCCACCAAATAACTTTGGTTTTGAACGAGAAGGCTCAGGTTCGAGTCCGACAATGCGACGTTTTTTTTTTAGATGCAAGGCATCTCTTACACTCGGCCTGTCCCTCCATCCGGCGTCCGTCCGCAACCCTCTTCCTTTCCCCTCGCCCGCCAGCTGCGTTAGCACGTTCTCCTCGCCATGCCAGCTGTGCGTTAGTGCGCATGCGTGTCTCTCTCTCATCACTCTCTCTCGCATAGGGGCTATATAATCGCGGTATCTGCAGCGCGCTCCTCAGTCGCACCGTCAGTCGCTCTTGCTGCTACTGCTCCGACTGCTGCTCCGATGAGTTGAAATGGACACTAAATTGCCTGCTACCGCGTAATTGTAAATTTACGTGTGATTGAGCATCATTTAAGGTTCGCTGCACTTCAACCACATTTGGGTAACTAACATAACGGAAACGCGAATTGAACCCCGTGAGATGCCTTGCATCACCCCAGGGTTCCCCTCGTGGAAGATGGTGGCAATTTTTTTTGCTTTCGGAATTTATCGGTCATCTTGATTTCGTTATTGCTCTTTCTTACCCTGGTTTTTACTATGTCAAGAGATCGGCGAACAGGATTTCTAGAATGGGTAGTATTACGTTTAATATAGGTTGTGTTCTGTGTCGTTGGGCTGGGTTAGATTAGATTTGTTTCAGTTGGGCTGGACTTGGGTAGGTTGTGACGCGTTCGGTTAGGTTACACAAGGTTCGGTGAGGTTATGTTATGTTATGTTGGGACGTAATATGATTCAGCAAATTTTAGCCCAGCCAGCTTTTACCGCCGTAAGATTAGAGGCAGCCTTAATTATTGTTTCTTTCAGGTGGCTTTCATGGCGTACCGAGTAAACGGCCAGTACATCATGGAAGGACTGGCCTCCAGTTTCCTCTTCACCGTGGGCGGTCTCGGTTACGTCATCCTTGACCGAACGCACAGCCCCAACATGCCCAGGCTTAACCGCATCCTACTCATAAGCACGGGCTTCATCTGCATCCTGGTCTCATTCTTCACCGTCTACGTGTTCATGCGGATCAAGCTGCCGTAAGGCGCCATCTTCTTTGCTTATATACGTGCGCAAGTGCAAAAAAAAAACATGTTGCATTGCACGCAAGCAGGTTGATCTCGTGAGAAAGTGCGTTGCATTGACGGGAGGGCAAACATTTAAAAAGATTGTCATGTGGAAGTAACAAACACGCTGTTGTTAATGCAACGTGCATTTCACTGGTCAAGAACATGGGGGAAAATAAAACCGTGAGAATTACCCTCAGGAATTTCTCACGGCAGTCGCCTCTGATTGGCTAAGCTTGCCCCCAGGAGATTTTATGGCACAAATATTTCCTAAAAAAGTCGTTCCTGCGGATTCGCCTCTGGCGCTGTGTTATAACACTTGATTTTAAACGAGAAGGTTCAGGTTCGAGTCCGGCATGGCCAAAGGTCTTTTTTTACTTTCCAAATTTTTGAAGTTTTCGATCATGGTGATTTTGTTAATGCTTTTTTATCCTGGTTAATAATATATTAGAACATCGATGCCCAGGACTTCTAGAATAGGTTGGATTACGTTAAACCACGGTGTAAGAATATTTTTACACCGTGCGTTAAACATAGATTGTATTCTGTGTCGTTGGGCTGGGTTAGGCTAGGATTGTTGCAGTTGGGCTGGATTTGGGTAGGTTATGATACGTTAGGTTGGGTTACGTTAGGTTAGGTTTTGTTAGGTTACGTTGGGAGGTAATAATATTCAGCAAATTTTAGGCCAGCCGGCTTTTATGGAAACTGCCGTGAGAATTTCCCGGAGGTAATTCTCACGGTTGCCGTGAGATCAGACGCAGCCTAAAAGGAAGACTCAGAAACTTTACCAAACTTTCTCAGTGGTTGCAAAGATGCCAGCCACATGGTTATCTAATGCCGGTTCAGGCAGCTGCAAGAGGATTGCCAGAGTAAGAAACTTTGTGATTTTAAACACATTATTTTTAGGGCGAAAGCCTTAAGCGCCCTATTGCGTGGAAAACTGTTGTTGTAGTAATTTCTGTTGCCCGGTGCACAGAATTGTTTCCGCTGTAAAGAGGTAATAACTAACACATTTGAGTTCGTAGGGGAATTAAACTTGTGTCTCCGGAGTAGGAGCCAAGTGTACTGCCCATCACGCTACCTCAGCACGTTGCCAGCGGTGCATCAAAATTTTACGGGACACCTAAAAGCCCAACCACACGCACGCGTAAAACCGACGTACTCGCGCAACGACATAAACCGGCGTAAGCGCGCAAGGAACCGGCGTACTCCGGCGTACGCGGAATGCATTGGTACGCGCTTGTTACGCCCAAGTCAGAGCGAGCCAGACATCGGCGCAACCTTTCGGACGTACGGTGTTGACGTACACCTCTGGCGGTGATGTTATCGGCGGTCAGGTCACATAACAAGACAGTGAATTGCTAAATAAGCTAACTTCACTATTCATTATGCGATAAAACGAAGTAATTTGTAAAATACGGTGACCAAACAACCGGACAAAACACGCGAAGCAACGAGCAACTATGGGAGCAAGCCAGTTTTGCGCCAAATGTAGCGGAAGGGTTTTGTGCCTGCCAAGTATGCATACTAATCCTTAACGTTTTTTAATGTCCCAAGAACTGTTTTAGTTGTTTCTGTATTAAATATACGTATTTTTGTGGGAATAGGCATTATTTGGTTTATTTGAGTTAAAATGTAGTTGAACTGGTCGCCACAAAGCGGAGTCCGAAGTAGTCGAGCCACACTGCGCAGTGCATTGGTTTACGCGCGCGTTGCGGCGATATGTGGTTACTCGCCCTCTCCGACGTCGCCGGCCGGCGTAAAGGCAGCGGTGTATGCCACCGCAGGCGTACGTCGTTGCGCGAGTACGTCGCTTTTACGCGTGCATGTGGTTGGGACTTAAGTCCGTTTACGCGCTTCGAAGTCGACAGCGTGGCGATACTTATTGACAAAATATGTACAGCTACAACGTATTCCTGTCTCATCACTCGCTTTCGCTTCTTTGTCTCTTGGCGCGAAATACTTCAATCAGCTTTTCTTCTTATACCGACCTGGCATCACGCTGAGGTGTCACGTGGTGCGTACTATTTTGCAACTTTTACGTTTACAACGCATAGTTTGAGAATTTCGAGAAGCGAGCACATTAGCCCATCAAAGCTTGAGATTCCTGGCCAATCACCCACGTGGGTATGTGTCACAAAGAAAAGAACAACGACGATGACTTTGTTCTACAGGTGGGCTCCGTGACTAAGGCGTTGTGCTGCTGAGCACGAGGAAGCGGGTGCGATTGCCAGCAGCGGCGTAAGCTTTTTTAATGAAGGCGAAACGCGAAAACGCCCGCGTGTTCGAGATTCCGGCACACGTTAAAAATACCGAGGTGGTCAAAATTTATCCTCCACTACGACGCGCCTCGTCACCTGCGTTGCGTCGGCGTGTTAAATCAACCAATCAATCAACCAATCAATCAATCAACCAATCAATCAATCAATCAATCAATCAGTCAGTCAGTCAGTCAGTCAGTCAGTCAGTCAGTGAGTCAGTCAGTCAGTCAGCCAGCCAATCAATCAATCAATCAACCGACCAATCAGTAGACCGATCGATCGATCAATTAATTATTAATTATTTAATCAATCAATCAATCAATCAATCAATCAATCAACCAATCAATCAATCAATCAACTAATCGACCAATCAATTAGTCTACAGCTGGCAACGTTCAGACACAGTACAGTGGTTGTGAATTGGATTTCTTGTGTAGATAACGAGCTTCAAATCCCATCGGATCCCTCAAGTTTTTGGCGTGTCACCAGCCTCTCTTGATGTAATTCGCGCCAAAAAACGAAGGAACGAAAGCGGGAAATGAGACGCTAGCACGACGAAGAAGTAACGTAGCTTGTCCAAGTGTTTCCCGCCAAATACGAGCAAATTAAAACGAAAGTGAAGAAAGGGACTGAAATACGACGTAGCAGTAAATAGATCATCGATGAGTCTCGCCAGGCTTTCACTTTCAGAGCACATAAGCACGTTGAAGTGCCCTGTGGAATTTTTAAAGACGACAGCCTTTCTTGGGCTACTTAAACGCAGAAATTTTGGTCTGTTTGTATGTCTGTCTGTGACTCGATTCAGCCTGCCGGCGGAATCAGTGAAACAGAAGCTGCGCAATAGGTTGATATACCCACAGCAAAATCTAAACGTCTAAGTCCGCTGTCAATGTTCATGCTTGTCTAGGAACAATACATTGCGCAAATATGAGGCAAAAATCTATACATAAGTGATATTTGCAGTGTTCCTTAATGAAAAATTCATGGATGCTTGATTTCTGCGACAGCACATGAAATACTACATGAAATGCACAAAACCGTCACCTGCTGTTGCCGGCGCTACTATAGTTCCTGGCGGCATTTGAGAAATCAAACAGCAACAGTTACGAAAGGTTCCACTAGGTAGGTTCCACGTTCCGCTTGGAACGCGCGTGGAGTATAGGGCAACGTGGTTCTATAAACGTGAAGTACAGGGCGCCTCGATTCACGCGCGTCTCCGCCGTGCGGCAGGGCTGGTATCAAGGCACCCGGCCTGTTGCAGTGAAACGCGGTAAATTTAAATCGACTTGAGCAAACCTCTAGCGTGTTTACCTTGGGAGGAGCGAGACTGGAGAGGAAAAGCATGAGAGGTGAGCGGGAAAGCGAAAAGAGGCATTTAATTGGCAAATGTGTTCGAAAACTGTCGTCTTTCGTCGACATTTCCAACGAAAGGAGCAGATACGCGCCCGATTTTTTCTTCAGTGAAGCTAGTACGACATGGTAATATTTTTAAGAGCTGTGCTCAAACTTCTCTGCTACGACTAGTATTACAATCTTGTTTTTCTTTACTTTTTATTGAATTTTCAACAAGTTTTGTCAGAACGTCTCGAGTTGCGGAACGGCTTCAAAAGCAACGAAACTGAGTTATAAAGGGCTTCCCAGCCTCGTGTAGTGACTACAAATTTTCCCTCAAAGGCACCTTTTTCCCACTGTCAGAGGTTGTACCTTGCTTTAGCTAGAAACGAGTACACCCTAGCACCAGTTGGGGTCAGATGTAGCTGGTAAGTAAAAATTTATTTCAACGAGTTATATCAAGGATAGAAAATTTACTCTGAATTTTAATGTAGTGATTTTCTTATGGCTACATTGCACTCGCACAAAAAGGTATACGGTTATTCCGATTACGCAGCCATGAGGTTTAGGAATGATCTTGTGAGTTCGTCAGGGACAACCAGTCATTGTCCCTTACCGAATAAGAAGGGGTAGTTGGCCTAATCTGGTATATTCAGGCTTGCTATTGTCGTACTGCTGCCAGCTTGTACAACTCGTCACTGAGCCCAAGGACGCGGGTTCGATTCCCGGCCACAGCGGCCGCTTTTCTGATGTAGGCTAAAAGCGAACACGCCCGTGTGTTAGGGATTTCGGCGCACGTTAAGGATTTAAAGATCACCAGGTGGTCAAAATTAATCCTGAGCGCTCCACTCACAGCGCGCCTCATCGCCAGTGTAGCGTCGGTGCGTTAAACCCCACAATCAATCAATCAATCAATCAATCAATCAATCAATCAATCAATCAATCAATCAAAACTCGTCACTGTACTTGTGCATACTGTACCTTGAGCGACTGGCATTGCTAAAGGTAAAATATCGTTTGCACTGTTTTTATAGTCAGTGGTGTTTATGAATGAGTGTTCCTAGGTTTATTTTGTCTTGTTATGGTGGGTCGAATGTTTCGCTGCATCAACAAATAACTTCGTCCGCACGGTCGCAGTCAAACAGAAAGTGAAAGCTTGAAAATAGCCCTTGCGACACGCATCAGGATGTAGCCGTCAGAAAAAATTGTAACTGCCTATTTATGATTTCGATAATCAAAATTTCACTTAAAAGCCCTAAACAACTCGATATCATTAGCAGTTAATAAATTAGGTCATGTCCTAATCGTAAACACGCCATCGTAAACGTGACCACCGTTTCCTAAACATTGCTACAATAGAAAATATGTGCACATAATTGTGACCTGTAGCCCTTATATATTACGGTAACAGCTTCAGTTATACTTTAATAAAAGTTTTAACTGGACAGAAAAGGTAAAAGCGAGAACACCTACTTGACGCGCCGTAGAACGCCGACGCGTTCATCTTGCTGTCTCGTTTTGGTAACGCATTGGGCGCGGCCTTCACGAGATGGCAGCACCGTTCCGTAGATCGGGAAATGCCAATGCTGGCTGAGCGGTTCAAGTGGGGATGGCGACAATTGTAACTCACAAAAAAATTCCCCCGCACCTCCCCGAGGGGGATTGTGAGGATGCAGAAATGCATTGGGTGCACCGATGAGTGTGATGCGATTAATGGCGAAGAGAGAGGCGAGAGTGTGAGCGTAATCATTTATATATAGTCCGAGCGCGGAGAGGAGGAGCGGCCGAGCTCTCTCTCCGCCCGAGCGAGCTCCGCGATGCGAGCGCCCTCACCCGACCGCGCACACTCCTCCTCTCCCTTACCCTCCGCTGCTCCGCGATGCGAGCGCCCTCACACGCCCGCGCGTGCTCCTCCTCTCCCTTACCCTCCGCCGCTCACCACCTGCTCCGGTTGCTAGGCGCGCCACATCCGTTGCTAGGGCGCGCGCGGGAGCGGAGAGATAACACCTGCGCGGACGCCGGCCAACGTACGCAAGACAATCCCCGGCTTAAATGCATTTCTGCACAAAAATGTTCTTAAATGTCGCGTGCCCGATTGTAGACGCCGTGTCGCAAAGGGATGATTGAGAGGAAGCGAGTACTGAACGTTTGCTCTGGTTCTTTTTCAGCGGATACCTGCATGGCTGAATCCGCTCACCTACCTGTCCGGGCTGTATGATTTTGTCCGCGGCGTTGAAGAACCCATTCTGCTCCGAAAGCAGTTGTCTCCAAGTTGTTGCCGGTTAAAGGCCATGCTGCAGCTCCATCACAGCCAAAGTAAACTTTCGCAGGGAGAATATCAACAAACGGTGTGGTTTCAAGCGAGTGTAAATAAAAGGTTTGCAGTGCACACTAAAAAAAAAAAAAACAGCGTTTGAATTGCTTCGCTCTTTTTCGTATGAGGAGGAAGGAGTGGAGAAGGGGGGGGGGAGGACTTTACGTGAGTTGTGAAGACAAAATGCGAGTTTAGTTTATTAGAAAGACTGCTTTGCTCCGATAACAATAATACCAATTTTATCTCAAACTCCAAAGAAATAAAAATTAGCAGTGGCTTAGCTAGGCTATGCCAGGGTATACGTAGCGTGAGCGAAGGTGCAGCAATCCAATCCAATCCAATCCAATCCAGTCAAGTCCAGTCCAGTCCAGTCTAGTCCAGTCCAATCACGTCACTCCTCTGGAATGCGCAGACCCAATTCTCTACACACCCGTGCTCCAATTGGACTGGATTTTCAATCCAATCCAATCCAATGTAATTCAATCCAAATCCAACCCAAATCCAACCCATTTCAATCCAATTCAATGCTCCTCGCGCTTGCGCAGCACGGCCCTTCAAGGTCCACGCGTAATTGCTCAACCTCGGCCAGTGTAGCTTACGCTACAAAAAGAATTCCGGTTCATTTCCACTAAAGTGAAATCTGGGGAGGGACGAAGCATGCAGTGATAAGTGAATTCTTGGCGCCTTGGCGTTTTTGCCGACGGAGATGAAACCTTTGGGCGGTAGAGCTGTACAGCTTTGCTGTAAAAGTCTCGTGTCTTTGAAGCAAGAAGCGTTCCAGCGCGAGGCGTAAACGAGAATACCATCACTTCATGAGACGACGGGTACGACGACGACATGAGACGCCGACAGCCCGAGCCCCTAATAATGAAGCTAGTACAGAAAACGTGTGAAGCACTGGCGACCCTTTAGTTACTTTAGGTACATTTCTGTATGACGTCCCCGAATCTTGTTTGAGCGACTGCGGGCCGCTGACTTAAGTCACTGCTAGGACACACGACTGGGAGGTTGTAGCGGAGCCTATAACTCCGTCTGATTGCATCACTCGAGTCCTTACGCTATAAACATATTTTGTCTTCACAAACATAGTTGTAAACATATTGTAATTACGTGCAGATAGCACATTGGCAACTGTTTTAGTGCTGGCCCACGATACGTCAGTCCTGTCCACGTCAATGTAGCGCGAAATTTGAAAGCGTTTAATTACTTGCGTCTTTAAGAAGACCACAGCCCCGGGACCAGACCAAATCACAGCAAGAGCCCTCTACAAACTAGGTGAAGCAGACATTCAAACTTTGGTCGACCATTTCAATCGGGAGTACTGGATCCCTGGTTCGTTACCGCAACAGTGGAAGACAGCGGAAATTCGGTTTATCCCGAAACCGGGAAAGGACTTGAAGGTAGAGAATCTTAGGTCCATCTCGCTAACATCCTGCCCAGGGAAACTTTTTGAGCGAGTAATCAACAATCGATTGCAACGGTTTCCCGACGGCACAGATCAACTTCCGCACACACAGTTTGGCTTCAGACCACACCTAGGCACTGCCGATGTGCTTTTGCAGGTCTACAGAGACGTATACCTTCACCCAGACCACATGCAACCGTGCGCGGTGCTGGCCCTTGATTTGAAAGGGGCTTTCGATAACGTCCTGCACTCGGCCATACTACGCACCTTAGCGGAGACTAATTGCGGCTGCAGAACCTACAACTGTATCAAGGCGTTCTTACAAGATCGGAAAGCCAAGCTCTCTATAGGGGGACTCGAGTCAGATCTAATTGAGCTAGGATTGCGGGGTACACCTCAGGGTGCAGTTCTCTCCCCTTTGCTCTTCAACTTGGCGATGAAGGATCTGCCGCCCAGACTGAACCGGGTGCCAGGCATTTGTCACGCACTGTACGCGGACGACGTCACCATATGGTCAAATCAAGGAACTAGGGCCGACATAGAGGACAGCTTCCAACGAGCGATAGAAATCATGCAGACCTTCGCCCGGTCCCGTGGCAGAGTGTGCACCGGATAAGTCGGAACTACTGGTGGTCCAGCCCAAGAAGCCCAAATACCCGAAACAAGACCCCATCAAGCTGCACGTGGATTTCATGCCTATTCCCGCCAGGCAGAAGATCCGTGTCCTCGGCGTGCACTTTTCCAACATGGCCCACAACACCACAGCGGTGAGTCGCCTGATAGCGGCGGCCAACCAGGTAGCCAGAATGATCAAGCGAGTGACTTTCAAAAACCACGGAATGAAGGAGACTGAAACCACTAAGCTGGTACAAGCCTTTGTGGTATCTAGATACACATACGTCCCTCCTTTTCTGAACCTCAAACCCAGAGAGGAGGACAGACTAGACCGGGCTCTTCGTAAGTGCGTCAAACTATTCTTGGGCCTCCCAGCATCTACGTCCAATGAGCGCCTAATGGCTCTGGGGGTCCATAACACCACAAAAGAGCTCATAGATGCTCAGAGAATAGCGCAACAGGTGCGCCTCACGAGGACAAAAACAGGAAGAACCATCCTAAATAGACTGGACATAACCCCTCCGACCACGGTGCAGGATCGATTCGACATCCCTCGAGAAATAAGAGAACGCATTCACATCCATCCCCTCCCCAGACACATGCACCCGCAACACGATCAAGTCCGCAGAACACTCCGGGCCCAATACCTCTCCAAAACGCGGGACTCCCACCCTGCTACAATCTACGTGGACGGTGCCGGCCCCACCAATGGGGTGACCACAGCAGCAGCCTGCTCGTCCAGTGGTAACCCCATTGCAATGGCATCCATCAAAACGACGGATCCGACCCGCGCGGAAGACGTCGCCATCGCCCTTGCCATCTCTGCCCATCCTCGCGCCATTATACTAACCGATTCCCAAGAGGCTTGCCGAAATTTCCTCAGAGGCAGGATATGTCGCCAGGCCCTTCGCATAATTGCGAATCAGCCGCCTGAAGGGGCACAGATCATATGGTTCCCGAGTCATCAGGGAAAGACCGGGGGGAATGTCGCCGCGCACGCGTCAGCCCGCGATTCCTTATTCCGGGCGTTCACCCCCGCTGGTTGCCCCCCAGGCATGGAGCCAGCCGATCACCTTCACCCCCTTCACTGCGTACCGCCTACAGGGAGATACTGCTTGAACAGAGGCTCGGCAGGAGGAGATTTCCAGCCCCTCATCCCTCGCTCACAAGAACGGAGGAGGTGTTACTCTGACAGCTTCACACAAACACTTCCAATTCCCGCAACCCTACATAAATACTACCCGGACATCTACCCAACACCACAGTGCCCGCACTGCGACCAGACGGGAGATTTACTCCACACGATGTGGCACTGCACACAAAACCCCAACATGAAGAACATCACACCGAACAACAGATCCACGATACAATGGGAGGCCACCCTGCTCAACCCGCATCCAGCTTGCCAGAAATGGCTTGCGGACCGGGCTGAGAGAGCTACTCGTCTCTCTCTCTCTCTCTCTCTCTCTCTCTCTCTCTCTCTCTCTCTCTCTCTCTCTCTCTCTCTCTCTCTTTCGGTTAAGCTGTAATTGAGCTGAGCGGGGTACTGAAGCCTAGCTCTTTAAGATAAATAAAGTTGTAATTTGTCTTCATGAATAGAGACGTTAAAATGATGTAAGCATATTGTAATTATTTTATCCCGTTAAAGTCTAGAGTATTTGTTTTTAAGACGATAGCCTTTCTTGTGCTACTTAAACCTAGAAATTTCTGTCTGTCTGTCTGTCTGTCTGTCTGTCTGTGACTCGATTCACCCACCCGGCCAAAGTGGACTGTGCTACTTAAACCTAGAAATTTCTGTCTGTCTGTCTGTCTGTCTGTCTGTCTGTGACTCGATTCACCCACCCGGCCAAAGTGAGACGAAGTCTGCGCAATAGTCCTATATACTCACAGCGAAATCTAAACATCTAAGTCCGGTTTATATGTTCATACTTGTCAACATTGTTGAACAAGAACAAGACATTACGCAAATATAAGACAGAAAATTAATACACAAGGGATATTTACAGTGTTCCTTTATAGAAAAATCCATAGATGCTTGATTTTTGCGAAATGAAATACATATTCTGCAGAAAAAAAAAATCACACTCTCGCCTGCTGTCGCCCGCGCCACTTTTGCTTCTGGCGGCATTTTAAGAATTCAAGCTGCAACAGTTACGAAAGGCTCCACTAGGTAGGTTCCACGTTCTGTTTCGAACGCACGAGGACTATACTCCGTTTCATACATCAAGTGCAACGCTGTGAAGGCTACGCAAGTAGTCCGCAAAGAAAGAATGTGTATCGCTCCGCGCGGTTTTGTAGCCATGTGGTCTAACGCGTCGCTCTGGAGAAAAGACGCTGAATTTTTAAGTGCATGTGTTCGACACCACGTTCCGACATTTCTTATTGTTTTTTTATCACATATTCTTCGAGTTCAATTCTAAATCTTATTTCGTTCCCAGTAACTTAATGCGAACATGCCGAAATGAACTGCACGTATGGGTTCATTGGATGCATACCGTGCTCATTTGTGCGGGCCGAAACAAGCTCGCACCGATGTTTGACCTGCAGTGGTGATTTTGTAGCGATTCTGCAGGATCGTCAGTTTACCTCGTTGATTCTATCGAGAACTTTGTGTAACAAAAACACGTTAATTCATTGATTAGTTAGCACAGCTGTTCCAACCAGGGTGAATTACCAACAGGTGTTCACTTTCAAATTTCGTTTTTGCCGTTGCCCTGATGATCCACTTCTTTCTGGGCCTGTCTTTGCTTGCGCTTGATCGCTCAAGCGCAAGAAAAGCAGCTGTTTGAGCGATCGAGCAAAGCTTGATCGCTCAAGCGTGCTTTGCCGTATCCTCAGGGAGGCCTGTCAGCATACGTGGGGGAAAGAGTCCCGCCCTATAGGCCCGATCTCCAGCTCCTGCAGTTCTGGGCCAAACGTAAGCAAGCCGAAGTAATTGCCACCCGGGACCCTTCGTCGATACCTGCCAGGCTCCAGTATCAGCGCTTGGCCGCTGCTGCCAGACGGCACGAGAAAAAGACTGCCCAGGCAGCGATAGCTTGACTGGTGCGCCTCTCTTAGTCCGTCATATTCAACGGCGTCCGTCTAGCGCACTTTTCGCGCCATGGAATCGGGCAGTCGCTCTCCGGGAATAACAGTAAGCGCTTACTTTACATCAAACAAGGATCCGGAACAATTCACCCCTGACGTTGCCCGGTCCTTGTTCCTGGCCTTTGATGGCGTGCCAAAGGCAAAGCCGGATCAGTTCCACCTGCTGAACAGTGTGGTCTTACCGCCAACTCACGAAGCCATTTCAGGAATCCAGTCACCGCTTACAATGGCTGAATTGGCCGCGATTGATCAAGCTAAAATACGGACTACTCCGGGTCCCGACAGTGTTACTTACGAGGTGTACAAAAATACCGACGACCCAGCTCTCACGGTGCTTCTGGGCTCCTTAAATCAGGTGTGGCTCTCCGGTAAACTCCTTGAATCGTGAATTCTGGCGGATATTGTCCCCATTCCAAAGCCCGGGAAACCAACACATGAACTTCGCAACTTGCGCCCAATCGCCTTGACATCTACGCTGTGCAAGCTGTTACAGCGGATGCTTACCACACGTCTTCAGTGGTGGCTTGATACTTTTCAACGGTATCACCCGCCGCAAATCAGATTCAAGCCTCATCTTGGCACTGTGGATGGCCTGGAATACCTGTCATCTATGGTTTTGGTAGGAGGCCATTCTCTCCTGTGAGGACTGTGCTATACTCGGTTACAACTTAAGAACGGCACCACCTCATGTAGTGTATCACTCCGCCAAAGCGCCGGACCCGTGACGTCAGTGCGCGCGCGTTTTGAAAGGGGTTTGCTATGAATGCGTGATATCGTCTGCCTTGTCTCACACAGTTTGTTTGTCGGCAATGGAGTCGTTTATAAGCATATTAAGTCCAAAAAATTACGGCAACGGCTCACGCCATGTTCAAAATATTCCCAGTAACACCCTACTTGCGCCGCGCGGAGAAACATCCGGCTACGGTGATGAGGCACAGCGGCAACTTCCGGTGCCGTTCTTAAGTTGTCACCGAGTATAACTATGGTCATATGCAAGGCGTATGACAATGTGAGTCACGCTGACATAGAGTTCTTAAGTTGTCTCCACCCCCCAGACAAAATCTTTCTTTGTCCGGCGCTTCCTACAGCATCGCTCTTTTCCCGTACCGATCAACGGTGGAAGTTCCAGCTCCTTTACAGCAGTGCGCGGTGTACCACAAGGGTCTGTTTTGTCTCCACTACTCTTTGGCATTGTCTTGTTGCCGCTAGCTTGGCACCTTTTCACTATACAAGACTTGTATTTCCTCATGTACGCGGGTGACACTAGTGTATGAACAGTCCATCAAGACCTGCCACGACAAGACGAGTGCCTCCAACAAGCTTTAACAGACTGCCAGAAATGGTGTGAGTATGTGGCCTCAACCTCTCTCAAGAGAAGACTGCAGCACTTCCAGTAGCCTACGCTTGGGGCCGTCGCTCTCTTGCAGTATCTCCAATCGTCCTGCAGCTGAATGGTACCGCCATTCCCATTGTCGGACACCTTCGGGTTCTGGGCTTATAGATATCGACCTCAGCGTTGGCAGCTCAGTGGGTGCGTTCTGCTCGAAAGAAAGCTGGAAAACTGCTCCACCTTGTTCACCGCATCTCTTAGAGGTCTGGCGGGGCCTGCTGGACGATTGCCCGTCTCCTAGTGCGTTTCGTATTACAGCCAAGGCTCGTGTACCAGGCAGTGCCGGATTAGGAAACTTTGGGGCCCGGGCCTACTGCGTCCTTGGGGCCCTAATGATGATGATGATGGCGATTATGATAATGATTCCGCTTCAATATGCGAAAATTCCCGAAGCCCATGTTATGCTCTCCGATCAGTGATAAATTATACATAATTTTACGCTTTCCGGAAACTTATTTCTTGGCTTTATGTCTAGTATTATATAACGGATTTTATCAGGCGTAAAAGTTAGTATGGTTTGATTGACGGTCCATGACAGATTCACAATTAATCGAAGCGCCGTGTCGGCCTGCACACGCCATGGTACAGAAGAGTATTTTCTTACACGAATCATATTTTATTAAGCCTGTAAGGTTTTAGTATTATTGTAAAGTTCTCCACCTGCATATATGGGAGGGCTCAAAGTACGCGCAAGCAGCTGTCACAGAGATATCTGCCAAACAGTTAGCCGCCACGGCTTACGGGCCAAAATCTTGTAGGTTACCCGCGCAGACGAGAAAGCACGCGGCGGTTAGACCACGCGCCGCCTTTGAAGAGGGGGGGGGGTTTAGACATGGCACGTAACGAAACCTTCCTATCGCAGCACGATTAGCACAAAGACGATAACCAGAAAACTGTCGCTTTTTGGGCTAGGGTGCGGTCCGCTCCGTGCGTGGGTTTGCGCATGGCCATCGAACATTCAGCGGCGATCAACTCCTGTTGCGTAGCTGTGATGGTAAGCTTGCTAGTCGGCAAGCCGTTACACATTAACGGGTCCCCTTTGGGTTGGACAGCGACAGGTGAGCACGAGAGATGACATCACACAACTGTTTAACAGGGATAGAATGTCTCTGCTCACCCCCGCGCTGCTGCTCCCGTCGGTGCCGCGCAACAGTCCCAGTAGTCAGTAGTTCGTTGTCGATCGGTCAGGTCGTTGTTCGGTCGTAACTGGCAGTGGAAACACGCTGAAGCTTCTCGTCTAGATTCGGGATCTACGACGGAGGCGAGTATGGGTGGACCTCTTGTTTTCGAGTCCTCAACACGTCTGCCATGTCCACTGTTTTTCCCGCGCTCCTTCTGGGGTTCCTCTCCTCTTGCCGCCGCGCCCAAGCTGCGGGCCGCCCTTTGGTCCGCGCCGTCCACCGGCTCATTCCAAAGCGAAAAGCGCCCACGGGGACAAACAGCTTACCGTCCCCGAGTCGCGGCGGAGGTCCGTTTTCAAGACGACATCTAAGGGACCGCACGCAGGATGCATTTTTAAGTGGACACAGCTTTCGTCATCCCGAAAGGAAACAGACGTTGTTGCTTTGTTTGGCGTCCACGCCTGAGCTCTTCCCACTGCCTAGGCCTGCTGATTCACCAGCTCGAAGGGAGCTGCTAGGGTAGGGCTGGCCCGGCGGCCTCTGCGTTCAGACGGAGTGGCGCCTCGAGAATTACTTTACGAATGGAGTCGCGCGGACAAGTAGCTTCCGCAACGCTTTGCTCAGACAGCCTGCAGAGGCTACAGCACAGAGGCGCGGGCTGAAGTTGAAAGACCCCGCGAGTGGCCTACACAACATTTCAACATTTAAATAACCATATGTATACGCTGACATTCAGCCAGAAATATCGAGTTAATATCAATCACGCTTATGCGATTGAACTAATTCACTAGCTTTATTGAACGGGTCGTCATAGCAATGAACTTCCTTGTCAAGCGCTATACATTGAAATTTCTGGCAGAAACTGTGTATGAGCCCGCAGGGCAGTGCTTAAGTTGTCAATAATTACATATAACGTCCCTCAGGTTTAAACAATTTACAATGTTCTACAGACATTATTTCATTATTCGCATGCCTGACCCGAAACGTGCGCGTGCCGAAACTTCCACGCACTTAGATGTCCATGTACCCAAAAGAATACCGAAACGACGTGTGCCGAAAAAGACAGGAGCCGAGCTCGGGGCCTTTTTTATGTGGCTTCTGAGGCCCGGTCAAGCTGTGTGCCCACGACTTTTGGTCCAAGTCGTCTTCTCATAAACCTCGGGAAAACAAGGAAGAGGAGTAGGAATAACTACATTGAATCAGCATGGACTCGAAGGTTCTCAACCATAACGGGAGGGGCCCCCCACTCCACCCCTCACCCCCCCACCCCTGTCACGAGTTGGCTTCGGTGTGAAGGTGAGGTTGAAGCTCCTACCTTCAGCTTTCAATGCGGGCAGCGAGCACACTCAATATATTTTTTTTTTCATATGATCGAGCGGGGCCCCTGACAGCTGGGGGCCCGGGGCTGCAGCCCCCGTAGCCACACCCTTAATACGGCCCTGGTACCAGGAACAGTTCCAACACGACGCAACTGGACTGGGATAGGCTTGAGACGATTAATAGGGCCGCCATGCGCACCATCACCGGCCTCCCCCGCTTAACGCCAATTCCGCAGCTGCAAGCAGAAGCCTAATTAAACACGCTCGATGAAATTATTCATCAGCGTCGTTCCTCCCGCCTGCTGCATCGTGGACTAGTTCCATAGGCAGCCGCTCTGGCCGCGTACATGGGCCAGCCGCCCGAGACAAAGCCAGCCTTTTCTCACGCTAGGCCACCTGGTTCTGCCATCAGGCGTCCGACAACAAGCCTCTGACAAGCGTCAACGTCCGTACCTCTGGCCTTCATCAGCACCCGGACACCGTCCTTGGGTGTCCCTAACAGAGCGCCTGTGACGCAACCGGTTGTCCAGGTTTTCGTGGACGCCGCGGCATACGACTGCATCGACACCACGGCCTTGACGTGTCCCTCTTACCCTGCCTTGAACCAACGCTGCGTGTACGAGACCCTCCGTAGCCTGCTAGCAGAACTCACTGGCATTCGGGATGGTCTGCAGGCGCTTGCATCGACAGTGATTAGTGTCGTGAAGCTGGAAATTTTCGCAGACTAAACGGCAGTGATTCGGTATTTACGTCGAGTTGCGCGGTGTACAAGCCTGGCTGCATGCAATCACGCGATTGGGGACACCTACCCATGCCCTGTCCGTGTTTTATGGATTCGCCGGGACATGCTTACTGCACACACAGGGGCGGATCGCGCCTGCCACGGGAGAGACCTCCCCCGCCCACTACCACTTGTTCCTGTATCCAACATAGAACTGCTTGTGGAAATGGAGGACCACCGCCGAGCCTCGCGTGCTCTACTCCCACAGCGTGGAACTGACCTTCCCAGTGGGCTCGTTCGCTGGGAGGGTGTCCTGCTGCGGAGTCTTCGAGTTGAGGTGGCGTTATCCCCGTGGCAGTTACCCACGCTTCGCATTTCCGATATCACGCCCAGTTTGCGGACACCTGCCCAATCTGTCTGACTCTTGCGTTAGAAGCTACCTGTTGTGGATTTGCTCAGGTCGAAACGCCCGAATGCAACACCTCCGAGGCACAGGGCTCCATCCTGGGAGACCCGCTGATCTTAAGCGCTGGATATGGGGACCTCAGCACCGGTCTCTTTGATTTTTTTTTTTTTTGTGTGTGAAACGGGTGCAATGTTTTAACTTCCTGTTATGCCTTCGGGTGTCAGGGGCTACGAAGAATTCGCTGGGGGCCGACGAACGAAAGAAAATAGAAGTACGAACGGAAAGCGGAGAAGACGGCCCTGCAGCGTATACGACACCGCCACAGCTTACGCCGCCAACGCCTCCCCGAGACACCGCCAGTGTTTATACGTACCATCACGCGGCCCCGAGCGGCGCCCGCGTTTATACGTGCTGTGTGCGTGTGGTTCGGATTTCGGACCCTCGCTTGCGAGGGTAAACTGAACTTCGTACGCAGAGAGTCGCCCCACGCCTGTGCACCGCGTCAGACGTTTTCTCCCCGTGCTCCTCTGTCCTGATCCAGTGTAACCTCAGTTTTTCTCTATTATTAAACCTTTAAACTCTCAAAACCTAGTTTCTCCTATTCGATCTTCATTCGAGCCACGACCTAGCTGACACGGGTAATCCCTCGCAATATATAAAAAAGTAGAGCTCGAAGCGGGCAATATAAACAGTGTCTGCCTTCGTTCTATCCACGGCGATGTTTTATGCTTCCATTAAGGAAACAATCACACCTAACGAATTATTTGGGTTCGTTTATTCAATACAATGACATATATACAAAATATTGCAAGCTCAGCCAATCGTAGGGTGGTAGGGTGCCCGCGTTGCGTCGCCATATCCGGAGGCTTCGGGTGTGACGTAGGCAGTCGCTTGTATTAGTTGACGTCATTATATAGAATCACATTTTTATCTCCGCAGCGGTACTGGTAGCTCTTCTTGCCTCTATATCTAAGACTACATGAAGAACCCATGTATATGGGAGAAGGAAAGTGTCTGTAAAAATTGGGTGGCTGTTACGATACTTCCTAACGCGATATTTGGGCGGAGCAGCAGTACGCTGAAACAGCAGTGACTCGTGGGTTCTCTCGACGGCAGCTATGGTGAGCCTATGCGTTGGCGGCGCGAAGTGCATTTCAGGAAGGGACCGCGAACTGCGTCTTGAGCGAACGCACATCATAGTTACGCGCTTGCCCCCCTCACGTTTTCGCCCCAGATTCGCGTCGTCGACCGTCTCGTACGGGCATAGCATACTGCTCTGTGCTACAGTGGCACTGTACCCCTGCCATCCCCCACCGCATACTTTCGGAGAGCGCTGCTCGCGCCGCCACGGCGAACCACACTACCCTACCAATTTCGCGACTCTCTCCTTTGCTTTCTTTTATTGTTCACTTTCTCTTTCACTCGTCGGTCCGGCCATCGTTCCGTCGGTTACGCCGACAACCGGCTTCACCTCTAACCACATTTTTGGAAAGACGCTTTGTAGGAGAATATACGACATCTTATGGCGAAATAGGAAGCGCTGACTGCGAACATGTGGCCGAAGAGAGAAAGCGTGTCAGCCATGTGCCGCATCCTAGAATCCAAGAAATCCACATACCGCGTTTGGTGCTCTTCCAACTCATCCCGCCTCGGCATGCATGGATGCGACCCTATAACCCGGGAGGCAGGCCTCAACAGCCGCAGTCATTCCGAGAAAAGAGCAGCGTACCAGCACATCAGTGGACCAAGTCAATCCATTACTGGCAGAGGAGGCGGCTGATCGAGGCTAAGCGAAACTCAAGTTGATACTGCGGTTACTATCAACATGCTTGTCGCTGCTTCTCCTACGGCAGTAACCCCAAGAGCACTCTTGAAATCTTGCAGCGGAAACGGCTAGCGAGACTCGTCATGATGTGGGCGACCGCCCTTCTTAAAATCCAAGGGAACGAGACTGCCCATCTCACAAGGAAAAGGAAGGCGTCGGCTCCTTCTGTTCTTGACCCGCCGCGGTGGCTCAGTGGCTAAGGCGTTGCGCTGCTGAGCACGAGGTCGCGGGTTCGATTCCCGGCCGCGGCGGCCGCTTTTCTGATGGAGGCGAAAAGCAAAAACGCCCGTGTGCACGAGATTTCGGCGCACGATAAAGATCCCCAGGTGGTCAAAATTAATCCGGAGCCCTCCACTACGGCGCGCCTCATCGCCTGCGTTGCGTCGGCGCGTTAAACCCCACAATCAATCAATCAAATCAAATCCTTCTGTTCTTACATGGAGAGATTACCAGAAGGATACAAATCCCAACAAACCCCCGCCTCCCAACAAACAACTACCCAATGGGATCGAGAGACCAACAAATACTTACCCACACCCTCAACTATATAATTAAATAGCCTGCACTCTGCATCGCATTATCTGTCCCTTTTTCGGAGAGTTCGGGCCTCTCTTTTACATGGTGGGTTGCTGTGCACTAAGTCCACTTGAACCCACCCCCCTCCACAATCATTTCCCACTCGTGAGCTTTGGGGCAGCTCCTTGGCCAGCCCTCCCCTGACGCGTCCAGCGCAAGTTTGCAGAAAGGGCCGGGAGAAGGGGCTCGTGCCAATGGGCACTTGGAATGAGGAGGCCTCCCTAAAGACTCTTTCCAATGTGTCAATAAACCTGTTTATTCTCTCAACACAAACGCAGTGGAGACAAAACAAAGGCAGGGAAAAAAAAGAAACAAAACGGAATGAAAAGGCCAGCAGCAAAAAAGTGGAAAGCCAGATGGAGTCAAAGAACGAAGGCGTGGACACGGGCAGAGCAGAGGAGGAACCTCACTTCAAGAGTCGGTTCTTGTAGACAGTATTGGGAACCCCGTCAATTTCCAGCTGCTCGTAGACCCAGTTGCGGTTGCCGCGGCACTCGACGCCACACTTTGCAGAACCGCACTTGGCGCACGGGAAGTGGCAGCCCGGGCAGTCGGCTTGCAGGCAGTCGCAGGCGTCCTTGTTGGAAGCGATGTGAATGCCTTGGTCTGTGTACAGGGCAGTAGAGCGATCCGCCGACATCCCGGTGACGTCCTTGGTCTTCTTCTTGACTTTGCGCTTCTCGCGGTGTCCCGAACCCAGGAAGTCATTCAGGTGGGGATCATCCACGCGCAAATTGCGCAGTTCCCGCTCCACCGCAGTAAGGTTGCTCTTCTTCCGTTTCCTCATCCCCAGGCGGTCGTACTCGACTGCAGAACTGCTCTCTTCCTTCATCGATGCATTCTCCGCATCCAAACCCGGTTGATGCTCGGCGTTCCCTTCCTTTTCTGCGCCTTCAGTTGTGGTGGCGAGTTTATCTCGTGTCGCACGCTCGTCCTCGTTGAAGAAGGCTTCGATTTCCGGGTACTTGTTGCAGAAGCCTTTCAGGCACTGTAAGCACACCGTACGGCCAGGCTTTATTGGATACTTGCCGCGGCACGCCAGCGCGAATTGTCGTGGAACGAGCCATTTCGGCGACGAGGATCCTCGCTTGATGTGGTTGTTCTGCGGGTCGAAGCAAGGTTCGCCGTAACCCTGGAGGTAGAGGTTCTCGTGATACGTGCAGATGTCGTCAAACGCTCTGCCCAAGGAGGACACCAGGATCTCTGCGGTCGAACGCGGCAGTGCGCTGAAAGCTTTGACGTAGTCTTCAAACGGCTCCGAAGTGATGTGGCACAGGGAACGTGTCATGATACCCACAGAGCAGCGGGCCACTACGTCAGTCATCCTTTTGGCTCGCTCCTGGTACTTCTTCGAAGCCAAAACGCTAGCGAAGGAATTGCCCTTCGACGTCCCGTCACGAGATGAACCTTGCCGTTTCTTGATTTCATCGACGCATAGCTGGCAGAGACGCTCGCCTTCTTCCAAGGTGACAACGTTGCGGCACGACTCCGCCAAGAGGTTCGTCACTTTGACCAGGCCTGTCGGCGCCGTTTCGGACTCGTGTAGGCGAAACCAGTCAAGGCACCCCCGCTTGTGTCGCTCCGTGTACAGGTAGAACTTCTGGTGGTGGCAGCAGATATATAGTACGCAATGCGCCGGCGCCTAGCTGAGCCGCGATCGAGTGCTGCTCGTAGGCGGGGAGATTGCTGAAACTCATGATTCCGCTCTCGCCCGTAAAAATCGACTGATGGTATTCGGTGTTGGTAAGCAGCCCCACAGTGCACCAAGAATCGGGATCTTCTTTGTCAATGTCCAACGCCTTAGCTGCGTTTCTGGAGGCCGCCATATCGGTGGTCTTGCCTTGGAACGCTGTCGACGGCCGGCAGCCTCAGCTGAGCTGGCGCTGTTGTAGCAAAGAAATGACGTTTTCCACTCACTTGATGCCGGCTTGTTTCTGCCTGGACTCTAGGGCAGACGTGCTTCTTTTGCGGAAACAACGGGTGAAAGGCCGTATCAAAAATGAAGATGGCACCAAACTGCGCAGTTTTTCGGTCTCGAACCAGGCGACGGCAACGCCACTGTTCTTGGTGAAGACACGTCACGGCGTCTTCTACGCTGGCTTCCACACTGGCTTCCAGGCTGGCTTCCACGCTGGGACGCTGGCGATGCCGTGTCCGCTGCTATGTATCTTCATTGCAGAACTGTGTCGGACTATCTGGTACTTCGCCGTTCGTTATCATTACAATTACTCTCGGACGAAAGGGAGCCGCATTAGCGAAAGCATCGATGGCCAGTTGAACACCTGGGACGCTTCTCTAGATTTGCCCCACATTGCCGTTGTTGTTCCTCAAGGACTGGCGCATACACGATCAGGGGATAGGCCGAACATCAGCGGTTGAAGACAGGACAAAAACTATCTCCCGTATTCACGTCTCGTGACTAAAGCCTGACAAACGGCCGATTTTCCTACGCCACTAAGTATGGCCCGCGTCCACCTTTAGTGGCCCCTACTAGCATTGCTCGTATTCAGGGGTCGTGATTAGCGTTTAGTAGCGGTGATGACCTAACGCGCAACTATGGAAATTTATTCGTGCTTGGGACTTGTTTTTTGCCGTGAATAACTATGGCTTCCGCTTGTGAGGGCTAGCTACTTGGGCCAATTTTAAGCGAATATCTGCCCCACAATGCGCACGGCATGCTCCGTTAATGTTTCAATCAAGCTAAATGTTCAAACAGCGGCACGTATAAACGCCACTGCGGGCTAAGACAACCATGCACGACCAGGAGGCCGAAGCGCCGCGGCAATAACCGATGAAACACCGTCCACGCAATAAGCGCTGTTTGCATGAGCATGTTATTTTAAAGACGATAGCCTTTCTTGGGCTACTTAAATCCAGAAATTTTGGTCTGTCCGTCTGTCTGTCTGTGACTCGATTCAGCCACCCGGCCAAAGTAATTCGATGCCTGCGCTATAGGCACAGCTAAATGCGCCCGTCTAAGTCCGGTGTAATGTTCATACTTGTCAATATTGTTGAAGAACAACAAGGCATTACGCATATATAAGACAACAAATTGATACAGAAGTGATATTTTCAGCGTTCCTTTATAAAAAATCGTACATGTTTGATATTGGCGAGATTAAATACTTCATCAACTGAAGAAAAAAATATCACTCCGCCATCACCTGCTGTCGCCCGCGCCATATAGCTTCTGGCGGCATTTGAAGAAATCAAGTGGCAAGAGTTACGCAAGGTTCCACTAGATAGGTTCCACGTTCTGCTTGCAACGCACGTGGAGTAGGGAAACGCGGTTCTATAAACGTTGAAGCAGAGCACCTCGATTAACGCGCGTCTTCGCCGTACGACAGCGTTCGCATCGAGGTACCCGGTTTGGAGCAGTGAAACGCGGGAAATTTAAAGTGATTTAAGCAAACCTTTGGCGTCCTTGCCTTGGGAGGAGCGCTACGCAAGAGGAACAACATGAGAGGTGAGCAGGACAGCGAAGGCAGGCATTTACTTCGCAAAAGCCGATGAAGACTATCGTCTTTTGACGGCATTTGCAACGAAAGGAGCAGATACGCGGCCAATTTTTTTAAAGTGGACACGACAACCCAAACTATAAATCTGGTATCGCGCGCAATGCGTCGGGGCCATGGGCGCAAGTAAAGCAACTTGTGCAGTTTTCAATCAACCGGTGACTTCAAGAGAATGTGTCGTCTGCGCCACTACAGTACGGGGGAACTGCCTTAGCTCCCACATGCCAATAAAAATGTAAAGAACCAACGCAAACCCTTCTTTACAGTTCCCAGGAGAAAACCCGTAAACGATCAGGTAGGAGCTCCGACAATCGTAGGGCGAGAAATACTCTATTCGATTGTACGAAACCCTTTTTATTGCTTTATTTGTGTCATCAGCAACGCACACGATAACACTCGAATGTCGTTAAGCGCTAGGGGACAATGATTTAGGAGTGTAAAACACAAATCACAAAGAACTCTACTTCAAACGCGAACAAGTTTCACACGTTCTCACATATGTTCCACTTCGGAATGCCGCTAAAGTTTGCTCGCACGCTGTCTGACGTTGCATACACAGAATGCTCTAGCTAAGAAAAAAGTGAAGCGAAATCTTCCATATAGAGATATTGTTCACCGCCTGCGAAGAAAAACCACGCTGCCGTGATGAGTTAGAAATAAAAGATAATTATTTATTTACGGCAGCATTTTGCTAATGTGCATAGACAACAATTGAAAGCAACACAATGCTTTCGGCGTTACCTTTCACCAACCTGAATGTATCCAAATAATCCAATCAGTGACGAGCTCATAATATGCTGTCACGAAAAGGCTATTTTCACATTTTCACAGCAACCTACACCACCCCCCACAACACTGCATCGAAACACTGGGTAGACGAGAAATTTCCATCTTCCGCAATGAAGTCTTCGTCGGCTTCCGCTTGGATTCATTTAAACGAACGTGGGCTGGGAGGTGCGCCTTTGCCACCACGGTCATTACTTCCATACAACTGTAACTGGCTCACACTGACAGCAAAAAACACAAGCTGAAGAAGCAGGGCAACACGGATCACCGCAATAAAATAAGGCAATGGGACTGCTGAACGTATACAGAAAAACCGAAAAACTGTCTTCTCTCTTGCGACAGCCTCACGGCTCTAACGGTCTCCCCGTACGGATCCATTTGAAGCTATGGCAGGCGCCCCCTTCCGCAGAAAGATGGACCGTCCCTCCGTGTGCAAAAGTACGCAAAAACTGAGGGTCATTCCACAACCGCGAGGTTAGGTGGTGTTAAGTTATCCAAGTTTTCGCGGTTTTCGTTTCCCCGCGAGACAAGCCTTAGAATAACTGGATATCAGCACCGCTGTAAAGGGTGGAGACACCCTTTGACCTGTCCCGGGCCACCGCTATTGGGTCAAAGTGCTCAACGCATTGTTCTTTTGGTTTCCCACAAAACCCACGAACGAGAAACCAATAAAATGATTTTAAACTTCGCGAGAGAACAGCGTTGCGGCGATAATTTTAGCGCGGTTTTGATGCAGTGACTTGCTGCGGCGGCGAGCGAGCAACTCAAAATGGCGGCGCTAACGTATTAGTATAGTTGAACACGGATATATCGAACACGGATATATCGAATTATTGTCTATATCGAACAGTGCAAGCATCCCCTTGAAAATCCCATGCAAAAGTATAGGGCTGTTGTGCGCGTGTATCGAACTCCTGATCACGGGCAAATTCGATATATCGAATTCCGCGCCGAAGGTGCCCCTGAAAGTTTGCTTCCTCTGATGGGGTGGAGTTCATGATAATGTTGACTCATCGCAAGAGCTGCCTGGCTTGGTGAGACAGAGGCGGCGTCCGCGGCATTATATCGCTTCGATGGCCTTCAACAGCTGTTTTCACGCTAGCACGAGGGGCAGCTCCATGATAGCTAGAACGCGGATAGTGGTTGGAGCGAAAGGACATAAAGGAGCAAACGAAATTGACCGGAGGCACTCTTTTTCTGTGATTGAGTGGTTTGGTGGCTCGTGCAGGGGGACCGATGCGGCGTTGTATGTTTGTTTTGTTCAAGGCATTCATTACGGAGCAACGAAGGCGGGAATTCGTCGGGTGCAGGCTGCTGAAAAGATGTTGGTTGAAAAGGCGTTCGGAATTCCTCGCAGTAGTTTTAAGGGCGATGCACGCATCAACTTTGACGTAAAGGCGAATGCAGCATGGAGGAAGAAACTTTTCTTTCCTCCATGGAATGCAGCACAACCCGCCCCGGCTATTCCGCAGCGTGTCGGGCGCAAAGCCACTTCGTTGCACGCCTCCAGATGGGGGAGGTGTTCGGTTCGGATACTGAAGATAACGGCACTCAGTGCCTGACAACGTTCCCAACCACCTACTGCAGCTCGAGGTTACGTCAGCGTTATTCGCCTCTGTTGTGGCATAGTGTACAGCGTTGATTTTCTCATTTGTGCGTGTTTGTAATCTTGAAGACATTTTGGCGAACTTTACGACGCGGGAGAAAAAAACATTCCCCCGCATTTCCCCGAAGGGGAGTATGAGGAAGTGCGAAGCACGGGGTGATGCTATGAGGGGGAGTTTGTTGAAGTTTGGTGGCATTTTGCCCGTTAGTTACATTAACACCCCCTCGTGATCACGACGAAGACGCGCGCGCGACTAACTGCAGAGCCGATCCGAGCGAGGAGACTAGCGAGAGAGCACGCGCGCGCCGACCCACGGAGGTCTGGCCGTTTATTGCTGCATATACAGTCGAATCCACTTATAACGATACCGCTTATAACAATATATCGGATATAACGATGGACAACGATTGCACCGTCCAATTTTGTATGCTTTCTATGGTAAAATAACCCGCTTATTACGATGCTCCCGAGCCGCGATATCGGATATAGCGATTGAATCCGGCGTGATCGCCAACTTCAAGGTGCTATATCGCCGGCGCGTCCTCGACAGGCTTTTGCTGAACGTGTGCAACGCCGCACGGGGAAGCCAGGAACCTGACCTGAAGATAACACTGCTCATGGCCACGCAGTTTATCTTCGGAGCGTGGTGTGGAGTTCGCGCCTCCACGGTGCGAAACTGCTTTCGGCAGGCTGGCTTCGTTCGGCGACGTCACGAGGAGGAAGCAGGCGAAGAGGAAGCGATCCCAGGGGAGGCCACGGAAGCACCCGACGATGAAGGGGTGTGACACTTATGGTCGGCGCTTCACGAAGACGCGTCGGGTCTCAACGATTTTCTCCACGCCGACAATGGTGTGGAAACGTCCGAGTGCCTCAGTGACGAGGCGATCGTTCCGAGTGTGCGTGGTGCAGCGGACAGCGGTGAGGGCGAAGACGACGACGCGGCTGAGCAGCCTACCCAGGTACCGTCATCGCACGAGGCCCAACGAATGATACAGTCCCTACGGGACTTCATTTTCGCGAAGGACCTCCCGCTAAGCTATGTGGAGCAATTAGATGCTCTCGAAAAAGATGTGCGTCAGCTTCGCGTGAAGCAGTCAAAGCTGACTGACTATGGCTTTTCTGCAAACGAGTAGTTGCACTACCTCACTTGCATGCTAATAAAATGTTTTCATCTCTCTTGTGGCTTTTTTTTTCTCGACCCGCTTATAACGATTATCGGTTATAACGATGGGATTTTCTTGGCACTTGGATATTGTTATAAGTGGACTAGACTGTATAGGGGAGTGTGCCGCGCCGAGCCAGGTGGCTGAGAGAGAGGAGGCGCGGGCGAGCGCGACGAGCGAAGGGGAGAGGGCAGCGAACGCGCGCAACGGCGCAGCGGCAGCCGAGCGAGGGGAGAGGAGGCGCGAGCGCGTGACGTCACGGCGCGCGGAAGGGGAGGGAGGCGCGAGCGCGTGACGTCACGGCGCGAGGGGCGGCGAGAGCGCGCGCCGTCACGTAGCGTAGTTACGTCACTGCGCCGTTGCCACGGACGCTCTCCCTCCGCTCTGCGCCGTTGCTAAGGGCGAGGTGGGCGGACGGACGGACGGCGGCCGACGCGGGAGTAGGCCCGACTAAGAAGTGCTTCGCACTTAAAACAAGCGACGCTCAAAGACATTTCAATGATAAATAAAGTGCGGTGCTCATCACGCTGCGGTTCGGATTTTCCGTGCTTTGAGGGTCAAAACGGTAAACTACCGTTTTCCACGACTTCAGAAAACTCTCAGTGATGTGCGGAGTTGTCAGATAATCTTCGGATAGGCGTGTTTTATATATCGAATTCTTTCGCGATCCCCTTGGAGTTCGATATATCCGTGTTCGACTGTAGTGCCTAGAATATATTCTAGGCATAGTATAAGTGTCTCCACCGTCTGCGGCACACTTGTGTCAATTGTGGGATACTAGCCAACCCACCCCACCGTTCAGCGCTCCCTCTGGTGTGTTTGCGCCGTTTGCTGGCCGCGGTGCACAGCAGGAGAGAGAGAGAGAGAGAGAGAGAGAGAGAGAGAGAGAGAGAGAGAGAGAGAGAGAGAGAGAGAGAGAGAGAGAGAGAGAGAGAGAGAAATTATATTTATTGAAAGAGCTCCCCCTTATGGGGCGGTTTCGGCTGCCCACAGGGCCGCAGCGGCCTGGAGGCCTCGGCAGGTGACTAGCACCTGGTCCGAAACCTCGGAGCAGAGCATACGGCGTACGACAGACAATTCACGGCGAATTTGAGCACTAATTGAGATATTTGGATAGTTAATAAGCTTAGTAAACGGCCACTCCGCGCCGAGGATTGTAGCGACGACAGAGGGCACACAAACCACACACAGAGAGAGAGAAGGCTCTTTATTGAAAAAGCAGAGTTTTGCCGGCGTTTGTGATCACCTACATGCTTCTCTGCTAGGGGTCGGGGATGTAAGGAGAACAGGCCATAGAGAGAGGTGGGCAGAAAAGAAATAAAAAATGAGAAAAAAAAACGAAGAAGCAAACAAACAAAAAAAAAAAAACACTGGCGTGGTTTGGCGGGCTTGGCGGACTATTTTTTAGATTGTGTTACAGAATTTACAATTTTGAAATGTGGCCAATGTCCTCCAAATATGAAAACAAACGTTTTAGGGCCTGACGCTGCTTCGAGGGGCTAATCCATGGTCCTAAGATGGTCTTCAAAGTTACCTGCCCTTGATCTAGGCGTTCAATATCTTCAAAAAAACAGGATCTTAGTGCCAAGTAGGCCACACATTCTAGTAAGATATGTTCGACGGTTTCTGTGGAAGAACAGTTATCGCAGTACGGGTTGGTCGTCAGTCCGAGGCGAAAGAGGTAACTGTTGGTGTAGGCCGAGTTCAGGCATGCAAGCAAACTGATTAGAGCTAGTAGACATGAAGCAGACGACGAGGAAGGCAAGGAAAACCGTAACAAAAATTGTTGAACGGTCAGGCGCATATATTTAGCCGTAGCCACAGCCACTGTCCCGTGGCAAGGGGGAAATCCATAGAGTTTCTTAGTATATTGTAAGAAATTCTATGGGGAAAATCCACCATGGGGAAATCTTAAAACCGCATGCGCAGCGTTTGTTGATACGTCACAGTCGCGACTACCGCTTGGATACTTAGTCCGCACCGCACACTTGATTGGTGACTTGAATACGGTTTCGCTTAGCCAGGGCCTAATGAGCGCTGAATAGCGTGTGTCGTTATTAAGTGGTAATGGCTACTGAGTTTAGTCAGTCCTTGATAACTATTAAGGCAGAGTATTAGAAACCCTAATCGAGATATAAAAATTACAATTTTTTAAAATCGTATAAATAAAAAAGAAATACAAATTTCACAGGTAGCGACAGCAAAAGACGCCAGTTCTAGTAGGAATTGGTTAGTTGCTTTTTTTAACCCATTCGCTTCCAAAGCCGGCGATCCACCGGCCGCATTCTTCAAGGCCAAACTGCGATTGGCGGGGAGCGCGACCACCGGCGGCGCTGCGAAGCGCGCCTCCGTGACGTCGGCTTAGGGATTCTCGTATTTGTCGTCTGCTTCAATCGGGCTCGCTCTCCCTGCTGCTTCTTTGCGCTCGGTTGACGTCTGATGGTTGTCCGCGCCAGACTTTGCGTGTGCGTAACTTTTTATCATGATGATAGCCTTAAAATCGCATACACTAGCTCAAAGCGTGATTTAAAGTATAGTTTTTGATGCCTCTACGGAAGAAACATTGACGGCGTCGCCCCGTTCCTTGCGAAGCCGGTGCTGTGCTGAGCTCGACGAGTGGGAGCTAGGCGTCAGCTTCTGTATTAAGCAATCTTTCGAGCCAGCTGCTAGTAACCGACAACAGAGAGAATACAAGACCAAAACAAATTCCCGGCCTTTGGAGCTGTCGGCTTTGGCAGAAGGCATTCCGATTCCCGGTTATCATATGTAAGGTAAAACAGTTTTTGCAACCTTGCCGAACGCTCGAAAGTATTGTATCACATCAATTTACGTTGTCATTGCATGAAAGTGTGTCGACATGCACTATAGGCTGCAGAAACTGTAGGTTGAGTGCCAAATAACCCACTGTGTATATAGCTAGGCGCGTGCTGGTTTTATACCACGCTTCTAATCAGCATGGAGATATATTGAACAAAACGAGCAATGTCTACGGTAAATATACGGTAACACCATGTTTGCTCAGACTTGGACGGATATTTCAGTACATTTTCCACAGCCAAATCCTCCCAATATTCAGATATGCGTTATAGGAAAACTGCACTCAAGAGGGGGAGGGTGAGGAGGAGGAGGAAACTTTACTTAACAATAAAATCGACTTGGTTAGTGGGTTGGCTTCTCAGAGTAACGGTAATTTTCCTCAATTCATAAAATGCCATCCCAAATAGACCAGGATTTGTTCTTTAAACCTGGTAGGGCTGGAAAACAATGAAAAGCATCTTATAAATATTCATCCGTTTCGATTCTTCTAATATGCGGGCGTATACTATTTATTTCGTTCGTTGGCGAGTATATCAAGCCCACAACACCGCAATCACGTTATAATTGTTCGGGTTGATAGTCAATTTGTTATGATAACGATGGTTGCGATAGAAATACTGAGCACGAAAGCCGCCTTCGAGTACTGTGGACAACGTTGTTTTGGGTGCGATCGCGATGACGTAGCACAAACCTTCTCATTGTATTTGGGTGTGAATAAACAACGCACGCTGTCGATATGCACCTCCTTGAACGCAGCCATAACTAAAACCAATTTGTGAAGAAAGAACGTGTGCCATACAGCCTGCAAAAAATACCCACACGATCTTTGTGAGCCTCCCAAACATCCCCAAACCTAGTAACATGACGTTTGTGACGGTGCAGAAAAATCAATGCGTTGGGCACACACACAAACACAAAAACATTCATTTGATACCAGTCAACAACAACGAAAGAAAAGGAAGACATCTGCTTTACTTCCTGCTGTGCCATGAGCGCGTAGGGGCCCGCTGCTTGGTGGGTAGCATGAGGCTGTTGTCGCCATAAGAGCATCTCAAAAGTACGGTAGGGAAGCCTACGCATTTTGAACACTTATCGAGGAGCTCTGAGCGCTGAACCTCGCGAATAAGCTCAAAAGGACGAGTTAAACACAATCTTTTCACCGATGCTCTGAAGAAAGTTGTTCTCTCTCTTTTCGTGTGTTGCAAGCTTGTAGGGGATACAGCTTGAAATTATTCAGATGTGTCACAAAGTGGCAAAAATCACTGAAAAAAACTGAATTACTATGAATGCCCTTTTTAATGCACTAGAGCATCAAAGCGGGCGATTTCTAGCACAGGCACTGCTGCCCTTCGCAAGCGGAGGGTAGCAGACGACAGCGGCGCGAGTCCCTAAGCCGACGTCAGAGCCAGGGGGCGCCACTCAAACATCTCACCGCCAATAAGCCGGCGTTTCACCGGCCTCCGGAAAAAATGTTGCTTTTAAAACACCCCGGTAGAAGGCGTTACACTCTGCTTTTTGCCTGGTTGTTTTGTCCTTTTCACACCAGATGGACGTAGTTGTCCAGTATTTCAGACCTGGTTGTCCAAAACAAAAAAACAAAAAATTGGCGGTTCTTTTGGTTCCCGTTTCTCTTTCGAGTTGCTCGCCGCCCTCGAAGCATGGCGTCGCGAAAGAAAAAAAAAGCCTCACGTCACACGTGCGATGAAATTGGGAGTGTGAGAAATGTGGGGTGGCACTTCACATGCCCGTCTGCTTTAAGATGTTCCACACCCGCAAGGTTTTCTGACTGCAGTGCTTTTCAAACTATTTCTTGAACAAATAAAACAAACAAGTGTTAATGTGCGATTTTAATAGCCGGAGTTGTGGAGGTTTCTTTGCGACGGCGTAGAGGGCCGCCCGCAGCGCCGAAAGTTGCGCGGTACAGCACGCGGGGACGGGCGTCCGAGCTGCGGAAGCGAATGGGTTAATAAAGCTCTGGAGGTCAATGCATACATCCCGAAAGCAGAACCCCGTTTCGGAAGCATCAAACAAAAGTTAAGGAAAGTTTATTTTGAGAAGTTAAATAGCAATTCGGGATATATATCGCATCACTCCGTAACTCCTTTGTAATTTAGGGGATTCTGAGGGCTTTACCAGGGGTCTCATCTGCCGAGACGTGCTGGTAAGTGGTGCGTATCCGATAAAACCATCTCTTGCCTGTTTGATGGGGATGGCGAGGATAAAGGAGTACTGGCACGGCATTTCAAAGCTGGGATAACTATGTAAAAGGCTTCCTTTTTATACTGGGATATCTCCCAGCAAGTTTCAACTTTAGCTGTTACGCATAAAATATATCACACCAATTTTATATTTTTCCGCACGAGAAAGCTCACAATAAATACCCTTTCGCAATGGCACCAGCATGACGTCATCTGTTACTCCTGGGCCCCGAGCTGTCGATGTGAAAGCTCTCGTGACGGGCCAACACGGCGGCTGCGGTTGACGCGCGATGCACCGCCGTGTGTACACGTCACGGTTTTGGGACTGACGTCATGCTGCCTGGAGCGTGGAGGTGGTGGAGATCATGGCCAGTCTGGGCGCGCGCGCTCGCGCTTGTTGCGTATTGGCGATGTACGCCTAACATCCCAGTTACACAGTGAGGAAGATAGATTCTTTCAGTACACGCGCGTGCACCATGCTCAAGACGGCGTAGTCAGTGAGCTCAGGTGCCATAGAAAGAGTTGGAAGGTGAAAAAAATTTTAATTCCAAAAACTGAGGAAAAACTAGGAGTATACTAAGCCTGCTTTGATTTGACGTCTCCCTGTGAGACCAAGGAGTGCTGGAGTCTTGTACGGGAGAACACTGCAGGCTGGGATGCTGGTGTACTCTGGTACGATAAAAGGAAGACCTGACTGCTCCACAATGTCCCCACGCACTGTACTCTTCCGAAAGCTGAAAAAAGGAACAGCAGGATTCATAACAAAATTGACCGATAAGACGACTCTTTCTTTAGGCTGAGCTCATGCACTTCTCTAGTGAGTTAGTTCACAGTTACCATAGTTAAATTGTAAACGTTACAGAATCCCCGTCTGCTGTCATCACACGAGCGCCTACGGAGGAAGCATGGTTATAGAAAACGGCTGTAACTTTTGTTCAATGGAAACTATCCCGATACAAGTTAATGACAATTAGCCACTGAGGCGGCTCTAACAATGCCCGAAGTTTCATCTACATATTTATTCCTGAGGTCACTGTGAAGTTGCAAATATTGTGCGATTCCCGTTTACTTTCAATATAAGAGTGTATACGGGATGAAAATGGACAGCCTCATGTTTTTCCCAAGAATAAAGCTGAGTCCTTCCAAGTTTCATTCAACTAATTAACTAGAAAGTATCCTTAATCGCAAATTAGAAACGTGTTCTGTTTCGTTCATTCCTTAGACTGCGCCCAGCTTTGCGGGTCATCCTTCTCCACAGACTTTTTTTCTTGCGTTCCCTTCACCCAAGCAAGAGCTTGACAACATATGTGTCAGAGAGAGAGAGAGAGAGAAAGAGAGAGAGGGAGAGAGAGAGGGATACTGTGGTTGACTCCTCTGTCATGGGAATCAGCAAAACACAAAAGTGAAACGTGCAGCGAAATCTGCAGCTGAGCATGATTTGCGGGTCGGTGTCTGTCTTGTGGGTGTGCCTGGCGCACGACGTCCTGCTGGCGGGTCGCTTCGGCAAAGGTTTACTGGCGTCATTTCCGTGACGAATATGACGTCAGTGAAATATTGGTGTATCGCGGCATAGAACACTTTCGCGTTAAAATGTAAACCCACAAAACGAACAACCCTAAATATAACGTACTCTTTAGCACTACAGATTGCTTCCCCGCAAGAAGACCCTGTGCGCAGGGGTGCACCCTTTACAGGCCGCTTCCTTCGTTGTGCTGGCGTCATTTCCGTGACGGATATGACGACAGTCAAATCTTTGTGTATCCAGGAATACAACACTTTTGCGTTAAAAAGAGTAAACGTTAATTCTTGTCATGAAAAGCAGTGGGGGGGGGGGGGGGGGGTCATATGTCAGAACTAACCACTGCGCAAAGCCAAGCGCGAACTACGGCAGTCGGGCAGATTGAAAGTGGTGGCGTTCCGCCGAAGATCAACTTCCGACCACACGGGCAAACAAAGCCATGAACAGTGCTGATTGGCAAAACGCGGCTTCTTTCCGGTCCGTAACAAACTCCCATGCTTTTCCGCTTTAACCGTCCACCAGAACCGTCCCGGCACGTTCTTCAATCGTGCGGTGGCAGCAAGTGTTCCGTGTAACATCAAGCAAAGAAAAAATAAATTCTTGCATTAATTACATTAACAGAGACGTTGCAGTAAGGTGCGCCAAGCACTCATTCTCTAAAATTGGCTTGTGCGGGTTTTTTTTTCCGTTTTTTGATTAGCAGGCGGTCTTCAAAACATCTAAACGCCGTCGGAGACTGAAAAGATGGGCTACGCGAATTGCGCGCCGAAATGGGCAGCAGTCGAGCGAGCGATGCGCAATGCGGCGTCATTAAATCCTTTCAGTCATCCTCCAGCAACAGGCCGCCTGTTTTTCCTGCTGATACGTGATTAGATGGTTGGCGTGGCACATCGTCTTTTTTTTTTTTGTTGTTGTTGTGCAGGAATTCTACGTCGAACACTTGAAAAGGTATGACGAGGGGTGCTGGCCATTCCCTAGCTGCGTACGTTTGGTGGCGCCAGGGTAGCCAGTGTGCCGATAAGACGCGCAACGTCACCGCTCTCGGCGCTATTTCTTGCTGGGTCCGCGCCGCGTAGCGACGTTGTAATTCTTTCTCGCTACGGGCGGAGGCGTTGGTTGCTGAGAAGGGTGTGCGTTTCTTAGCAGTGTACAGCGTTGTATCTGTGCGTGTGTTGTGCGGCTTGTGCCTTTGGGAAAACCGGACTGTGACTTCGGAACACCGGACTGTGTTGCCGGCCGTGGTTCGGGAAACGTGACTGCTATCTCGCTGCGCTTGGAACCGTACACCGGCGTCGCGTCCTCGGCGACTCGTCAAAACGGTGAGTTCCGTGGCAAAGCCGCGGGGCGAGTGTGTGCGGGCTAAGGAGCCGGGCTTAGGTATAACATTGGTCTGTTTTGACATCGTCCTCTCGAACGGAGCGGCATTCGCTCGTGAGCCCACCGCTTCTTAGTCCGCCACTCGAGGGACATTGTCGTCGTGAAAGCCTTGCGATGGGCGGTTAGGCTTCAGCTGTCGAGGCAGCGGCGCAGTGGTCGCGTCAACTCTGCGCTGCTGCCCCTAGGCCCTTTAGCTTCCGGGACGGCAACGTAATGGCCCATGTGGGACCTATGCGTTGCGGCCTCGATAGGGATAGCTCGCAAGCCCTCGCGAGGTTTTTGCGACGCTCAGTGTTTCTTTCCGAACGCCGTGAGGACTGGACAAACGTCATGTAAAATTCTAGAGGTTTTCTTTTTTACATTAAACTATACGGCACTGTCATGGCGTGTGCTGTACTCTAACGGCGTTCGGAATTCTCGCCAACTCGTCTAGCGCCCATGAAGCACGGATCCCTGCTCAACGGTTCGCCGCTTCCGATGCTGTCCGGAGCGGCGGCAAAGGCGAGTGCTCGCTTTCGTTGTCCTCGGTTCGTTTCAGCTGGCCTGCCTGCAGTCTACCGTGCGTTCCCCTCCCTTTGCGTACTGTCTCATTTCTGTTCACCTTCACGCAAACACTCACTATGGGCATTTAGTCAGGCAGGCACACGTCTCAAATCTGTCCTGTCTTTAGCTGGCCGCTCTTTGTAATAGGTTTTCTAGCCAAATAAAGCTGTTCCTGTTTTCCCTCGGCTACTGCGCAACTGAATTGCTTTCCAGCTTCCCTTTTTTCCCGCCTGGCGTGTTCCCTGGAACCCGTTCTCGGTGAGTTAACGGCCTTGCTGCTGCGGGAGTTGTTTCTTACATCGTTTTTTTTTTCTTCTTTCGCAGGTACACCTGGCCGTGCGGCGAATTGGACATCTTTTTCCTGGACTTCGTTCCCTGTTGCCGTGGTCCCGTTTGCCGTGCCCCGCACCAAAGCCCGTGGTTCCGGCGGCTGCCTGAAGTGTTCACATCTTTGTACCTGGACTCTTGTCACCTATAGTTGCAGAAATTAAACTGTTCAAACCATAACACTCAGTGTCGCTGTCTTGAATCCTGTGCTCGCCGACTTTGTCGGCTTGAGCGCAGTGACCGCCTCCCAAGTTTTTTGTATAGCGGTAGAGACGACCGACCGGAATGTCGGCGTCTTATCACAGTGTTCAGCAGCGAAATAGGCGAAATTACGCGCACGCGCATACGAGGGTGCTGTAAGATTCGTCTGCTACGCTGTTTCCTTGAGAGTGGTATACCCCCTAACACTACATCTGAATGACTTTGTGCTCCACGCTGCTTAGCTACCTTTCGCGGTAGCGAAACTGCCTTGCAAGATAAAAACAGGTGGGTTGCCCAGAGAACAGCGGAGCGGACGACGCTCCCAGAAAAAATGGTTCTATGCGCGTGCGCGGACACTCTCCTACTTTGCCGGTGAACACCGTGATAAGGCGCTGAAATCACGATCCGTCGCCGCTCCCGCTGTATTAAAAATTTCCAACTGTAAGGCCTTCCCATGTCATCGTGGTTGCCGGAAGGGTACGTATACTGTCACTAGGAAACTTATTTCAAGAACCATCAAAATCTAGTATTCCAACAATCCTCGCCGGATTCCTAACCAAGTAATCGGCACAGAACGCGGTGCGGGTGCAGGTGCCCCGAAAGTAAAACGGAGCATGCGAGCGGCGGCTAAGCTTGGAAAAAGTGCCCGTCAGCACGCACTGTCCAATGCGCAGCAGAGCGAGGGGGTGTCAGCTCACCCAGCTGGCCCGTTCTCTGCGGCTCCCCTTATCACCGACTGGAAAGAAGCGGCGATTTGCTGCCATCACGGCTGCTCAGAAGCTGTTCCAACGCTTTATGCCATGCTGTTTTCCCGTAGTGGTTGGAAACGCTCATCGTCGGCGGATAGCCACCAATTTCCATCTTCGTGACTGCCGTGGTTCGGGGTTGGCTTTGCGCAGTGGTTAGATTTCGCGTATGCTGTCAACTAATTGCTTCGCTGAAGGGAACGCAAGAAAAAAAGAAAATAGATTCCATCCACTCTGTAACGAAGAATAGAGAGTTTTAGCTGACCGTTTCTGACGGTCCGCTCCGCTGCGATGGCAAGCGGGAGCGCCATTGCGCATGCGTGGCGCACTAGAGCGCTAACGGCGATACCGGAGTGCGGCCCCGCTCCGCTAACCGGGGCCTCTTAGCGGACCGTCGCAGCAGCTTACGTTTCCGCGCGGAATTCCAACATGGCAGCCCCCGCGAGGCGAGCGCGCTACGGCGAACTCCGTTTCTTTAGTTGTCACCCGAGCGGCGATATCGCTAAATTGCTTCCGAATAGTCAAAGGTGCCACACACCTCAACGAGGTTTAGAACGGAAGCGAAAAGACGCCCACCGAAGCGCAGGGCTGCTTCTATGCAGCGCCAAGACAGACAGCCGTGTCTTGGCTATTCATAAGTTTATCGGCTTCTTTTAAATTATTTAGAACCATTATACCGTATCAGCGGCTACACTATACAAAAAAGGCTAAAAAACGTGGTATTTTGATTTATTTGCGCGACCGAATACAAATTCTTATGTTTCCTTTTGGGTCAAGTTTGGTTTACACACGCGCCGTAGACAGCATAGCGGGGCGTCAAAAACGGTCAGCTGAAACTCTCTAATGACCCGTAAAGCTGGGCGCAACTTGAGTGTCGCCGTTCAAGGAGCGAACGAAGCGGAACACATTTGTAATTTGCGTTTGAGGACACTGCCTAATCAATTAGCGGAATGAAACTTGAGATGACTGCTGTTTTATTTTAGGGGATAAATGCGGGTCTACCCGTTTCCCTCCTGTGGAAACCATGTATTGACAATATTAACAACTTAACTTTGAGCAACATAATAACGAAAAGTAGATGGAACTCGGCGTAATGTTAAATCTGTTTTAGCGGATAATTTTCATTGTAACTTGTTTCGGGATCGTTTTCATAATACAAGAATTGCAGCCGTTTCTGTAAAAATCACTTCCTGCGTAAACGACGTGAAATGACAACAGGCGGGAATTCCGTAACGTTTACAACTTACCTGTTAAACAATTACGAGAAAATAAAACTTGGCTTAACGATAGTCATTTTAGCGGCCAATTTCAGCGTTATTTTGGTTTCTACTTTTTTTTTTTTAAGGTGCTGCCTTCGGAGGAGAAAGGTGCGTGGAAACATTCTGGAGCAGTCAGGGCTTCTTTTTCCCGTACCAAGTCAGCCGGCGTCCCATCCTTCCTGCAGTGTCCTCCTGTACGAGACTCTATGAATTCTTCCTCCCGCCACAGCAAGACGTCACACCGAAACAGACTTTGGACTTTGAGAATTTTGGAATTAAAGCACTTTCCTGAACTATACCCTCGCCTCTTCCATTGCGACTGAGCTCGCTGGCTACGGCGGCTTGAGAACGGTGCGCATGCATGTACACAAATAACCTATCATCCGCACTATGAAATCGGGATGTTAGGTGAACATCGCCTCTGCGCAACGTTTTTTTGAAACTGTCTGCAAATTTCTGATGGAGGCGGAAAGCAAAAACGCCAGTGTGTACGAGATTTCGGCGCACGTTAAAGATCCCCAGGTGGTCAAAATTAATCCGGAGCCCTCCACTACGGCGTGCCTCATCGCCTGCGTGGCGTCGGCGCGTTAAACGCTACAATCAATCGAAACTGACTGCAAACTTTCCCTCGTTATCTGAGGATACCAGGCCAGTCCAGTCGAGGCCATTGACCAGTCTTGAGCTGATAGGGCTCCGTGGAAGGGGACCAGGAGCATTGACCATCTGTTCCAGGGGGAGTAGTAGGAGTTGGCGTACACTCCCCCCTGCCCGCACCCGCCTCCATGTGGTGTCCCACGGGCAACGTCGGCACTCACGAGACCGACGGCTGCAGGTGTGCGTGGCAACCGGCCTAAGCCGGCCGTGTGGTGGAACCAAGGGTTCAAATGTGTCAGGAGCGCCGGGCCACCTCAGCCCGGCGTCCAACCACCACACACCCGGGGTGCGGGTAATCCCGGACTTGACAACCACTTCGGCCTAGCCGGGGTGGCCACGGACTCGACCTACCCTCCTAGCTGCTCATGCCCAAACTGTGTCAGGGCGGACCTCTGCCCCATCCGGGACCCTGGTGAGCAATCTTCCAGAGGTCTCCGTTCGGGAGAATGTCCCCCGGGACCAGTTGCCTGTCTCATATGACAGAGTTCGCGAGTGGTTTTACTCGGCTCTGAACACTACGTGGGTGTATGGATAAGCACCAAGCGTGGACGCGTCAGGTGTCTGGGTACTACCGCGTGCGCACTGGGAACTCCGCTGGAGGCCAGTTCTCAACTGCAGGTCACCCTTTGCGCAGCCGTACAGGGAGCGCGTTCCATCTTGCGTTTCCCGAGTAGGTGAGGATGGGTTCGCCCTGTCCTTGCGATTCGGGAGTTGGGACTCCGGTGGGCAGTGCTGGCGCTTCGGGCAGCCCCCAACTCCACGATTTTGAGCCCCGCCCCCCAAACAACCAAACAACGATGTTGGCAGGTGTAGCTCGGACGGTAAGCTCTCGAGCTGCCCTATTTGCTGCCTCGTTTACTTCCAAATCTTTGTGGGCTGGAGTCCATATAAATTCTACCGGGCGTCGGGTGCTTCATGGCGTCTTGGGTGCTTAGCAGCATGGCGTCTTGGGTGGAGTAGCAGCATGGCGTCTTGGGTGCTTAGCTTTGCTCGGAAACCCAGGATCTCGTTCTCAAGGTATGATTGCCACCGGTTGAGCAGTACATGCTCTAGGACTTTGCCCACGCAGGATGTGAGTGAGATTGGGCGTAAATTGTCGATGAGGGGGGGCTTACCCAGCTTGGGGATGAGCACCGTTTTCGCCTCCTTCCAGCGCTTGGGTAACCGGCCGCAGCGCCAGCACTCGTAGAATTGTGTGAGGGCGGAAATGGCCGCGTCGTTCAGGTTGCGAAGTGCTTTATTCGTCGTTTTGTCAGGCCCTGCCGCCGATCTGCAGTTGATCGTCTGTAGCACCGCCCTAACCTCCCATTCCTCAATGTCTCTGTCGAGATGGGTGTTGACTGCTCCCGTGTAGTTTGGAAGGGGTTCAGGGGGGGTAGAGGGCAGGTATTTTTCGTTCAGACGTCGGCGTACTTCTGACTCGCCAAGTTCCTGCTGGGCTTTGTGTGGGGTGCGGGCAAGGATGTGGCGTTACGTCCCCTTGGCTTTAGTTTCGTCAAGTAAGTGGCGGAGTAGCTGCCAGGTGCGACTATTATGTATCTGCCCAGGGCCGTACCCAGAAATTTTTTTCGGGGGGGGATTATGAATTTTGGGAAGGGGGTAGTTTTGCTGAAAGCAACAGTAAGTATTGTTTACGTGCTGCCTGGAAAAGATTTCGGGAGGGGTTCGAAATAATCTGCCCATCGGCCTCTTAGCAAACCGCATGCCACTGTTGGCGGCAGAGGACGACGCAGAGCTTCTCTATCTCTCGATCGAGCAGCGCCACTTTCTAGCGAAGCTTTCGGCTGTTGCGTTGGTTCCTCCATCTGTTCTGTATGGAGTTCCTTGCTTCAAGGAGATGCGCGAGTCGACTGTCGGCTTCGGGCGGTGGCCCGGATCATATTTGTAAATGTTAGGCGGACGCAATGCGGTTCTACATACGTTGAAGTAGGGCGCCTCGATTCACGAGCGTCTCCGCCGTACGGCAGCGCTGGCATCGAGGCACCCGACCTGGAGCAATGGACGCGGTAAATTCAAATTGACTTGAGCAAACCTTTATCGTGTTTACCTTGGGAGGAGCGCGACCCAAGAGGGTCAACATGAGTGGTGAGCGGGAGAGCGAAGGGACGCATTTACTTGGCAAATGGTCGACAAAGACTATCGTCTTTTGTTGACATTTGCGACGAAAGGAGCAGATACGCGGCCAATTTTTTGGTAGGTTTGCACAAATTTTGTCGTGAGGGAACGGCGCTCAAAAGTGCCATTCCTCTCCCACCATCTCTTCCTTAACGTTGTGATGGCAGCTGCGACGACACACTGGCAAGTTTTACGGCGAAAAATTGAGCTGACTGTAAGCAGATTTAACCCGTACAAAGTGTGCGTGAACGACCAAACAAGAACCTTCTAAGAAATAATACTAAAACAGGCGAAAATTCACTTTTTGAGCACTGAAAACTAATCAAACTGCATTTCAAACCAGTGTGACGTCATTCGGGTAATTTTAAAATCCTGAAAAAAAAAATGCCAGGAAAACTGGGGAGCGAAATGCCAGCTTTAACTTTTCACTTCTCAGAAAACAAGGCATCATTGGCCATCGAAGAAAAGCCGAAAAAGAGCTGCGAAAAGTAACATATTTCAGCCAAAACAAGAGCTTCTCGTATTTTCCCTCGTATAACCCGCACCAGAAATGAGAAACTATCAGGGGTGAAGTAGAGGTGCGGATTATATGCGGGGTATCTCCTTTGGGGCAGCTTCACCGCAATGCGTGTTGGGCCGTGATGCCCCTACAGCAGTAATAGCGACCAAGACGCTGTTATCCCGTTGACAGTGCTTATTTTGCACACACAGCTCAACGACATACCAGCCTGAAAAAATGTATGCGGCAAGTCATCTAGTTACATAGCCAGCTAGGTAAGTTCTTTTGCATAAACAAACGTGTGATGTTGCTTGAGTAGTAGCTTTGGTCCATCCTCTTATGTATAAAATATGCGGGCAATACGTGGGGTTATATTTTTCAAATCGTTGACGGAAAGTAGAGGTGCTGGTTATATGCAGGAGGGGCGGGTTATACGTGCGAAAATATGGTATTCAGCCGTTAGGATCCCTTTACGTTGCCGCATGGGGAATTTCGGGCCATTTCCTATATTCTCAACGCCAGATTTTTCGCCTCATGTTCTCGTATGAATGAATTCAGCAGCCACAAAATCGTAAGCAATAGGAGTACTTTTGTCGGGTGCGTGAGAAATGAGACCGCAATGCGTAAGCCAGAAGACACACTGTGGAGAGCCAATCTTTATTGTTTTTACTCAACGAAGAAGTCTCAATTCTCCAAAGACCAATCGACTGCCTTCTTGTGTTTTCGTACAACCCAAGGAGAGTACATGTTTTTTTAGATGCGGAGCATCTCATGCACGGGACTGTGTCCCTCCCTCCCTTGTCCGCCATCCCCACTCTACTGCGCATGCGCGTCTCTTCAGCCTCGTCAACGTTTGGGCTGACGTCAGCGCAGTCCACTATAAAAAGAAATAGTTAGGTGGCGCCGCCCGGTTTCGATCCCACGACTCTCTGGCCGCAACGGGAGGTACGTGGCGCTCTTCCCACTGCGCTACAAACCGAGACGAGAGCATGTGCTACGAACGCGCCTTATGTCCTTCACTCATTCACACTACGTCAAGAAGCTACTGATACAACGAAGGCACGCGAAGCTGAACGTCAACGGAAACGACGAACTGAAAAGTAATGGGAACTTCAGTCGACCTTATGGCTGCTTCGCATACTACTCAGGGTTCTCCTACGGGACGATGGTGTAATTTTTTTTATGGTAACCAAATACGCCCCGCAGAGAAAGCATGCGACAAGTCTAAGCTCTGCATGGATGTTCTTTATGCGGCATCGGAAATATTTCCGGTGTATGCAATCTTCGCCGCCTGGACCCGCCTCAGGAAGGTGTTCTGACGGATAATCTGATCGGAGTCCGGGGTGCAGTATTGTAATGCTTCCAGTCTTCTGCGTCTTTCCTTAACCGAATTTTATTGGAAAAAAGAAACCAAAATACAAGACAAAGCCCAATTTATGAACGTCAAGTTAACGTAGGCGGAGCATTCACACACGAAGTTGCTAGCGGTCAAAGGGGCAATGAAGATAAAATACAACCTCGTTTTAATTTAAAGAACTTGCCTTTGGGGACCCACCCAGTTCCATTGCATCCATGAAAAATGCTTCTCAAAAAAAAATAAATAAATGCTTGGCGATCAGTGCTACTAGACAGCTTCAGACCGGGTCGCTACCAACCCCGGCTCTGATGCACCGAATGTATCCGGAGGCGTACCCGACGGACAAGTGCCAGCTCTGCTGCAGTGAAACTGCGGGCCTGAAGGACATCTTAAGGGACTGTGTCGTGAACCCTGTGGAAGCGACGTCAAGAATACAATACGACGTCATTTCATACTTTCAGCTGTATGCCGTGCACAAAGTTCCGTCCTGTCCACTGCAGTAGAAGTGGAGGAAAAACAAAAATAATTCGCGTTTATTTCCCTTCCTCTAAACACCAGTTCCTCATTTATTTACCAATTTACGAACGAAGTCATTGCATTGTAAGCCGTTGCACGAAGCCATGAATAATAAAAATATTATGTATGTGGGTAGCGTTGTTAATTCTTCATATAATGCAACGGGAACTTAAGTTCTGTATTTAAAGTACACCACATTGCTTTTGTCATAATTGCATGAAAGGCCTGGTTTGTGCACAAGAGGAACACACGAGATTGCTTATTTATTTATTTATTTATTGGCTGCGTCTAATCTCACGGCAGCCGGGAGAATTACCTCAGAGAAATTCTCACGGCAGTTTCCATAAAAGCTGGCCGGCCTATAATTTGCTGAATAATATTACGGCCCAACGTAACCTAACGTAACACAACCTCCCCACCCCTAACCTAACCTAACCGAATGCGTCATTACCTACCCAAATTCAGCCAAACTGCAACAAACCTGATCTAACCCAGCCCGACGACACAGAACACAACCTACATTAAACGTAATTCAACCCATTCTGGAAGTCCTGTGCGTCGATCTCTTGATACAGTAAAAACCAGAATATAAAATACGTTAACAAAATCACGATGACAGAAAAATTCCGAACGATAAAAAAAAAAACAAAAAACACCGCCCTGCCGGACTCGAACCTGATCCTTCGCGGTTAAAACCGACTAAAATACCGCAGCGCTACAGGGGCAGCCGTAACCATGCTTTTTAGGGAATATTTATCCCATATAATTTTCGAATAGCGTTCTTAGCCAATGAGAGGCGACTGCCGTAAGAAATGTCTGACGGTAATTCTCACGGTTTCTGTGATAACAGACACTACCTTATTTATTAGTGCACATGCTTGTTTCATTTCAGAGCTCCAAGAAGGACAGGCTATTAAAGTAAAAAAACATACAAAATTAACACAGCGCAATCAACAATTCAGAATTTGCACTTAAGCGTGACACATTTTCAAAAAATGTTGAAATGTCTGGTTCTGTTGTTTTTTTTGCATCTAAACGAGCCAGAGAGTTCAATTTTTTAGTAATATATGTTCCCATTTTTATGGCAATTTTAGTCCATGTCGCAGAAACAGTTCAATTAAAAATTTCGGGCCATCTACACTAATGTGAAACCTGGGGAGGAGCGAAACATGCAGTCTATAAGTGTATTTTTGCCACCATGGCGTTTTGCCAACGGAGATGAAACCGTTGGGGTTTAGGGGTATACAGCTTTACTGTAAAAGTCTATTGTCTTTGAAGCACGAAGGTCTCTAGCGCGAAGCATAAACGAGTGTCCCGGTGTTTTTTTAGTACGGGTTACGTTGTAGCGCGAGGCGGAAACAAGTTTCCCTGGGTTTTAGTACCATGGCTACATGATACGACGATTACAACGACGACAGGAGACGGCAACAGCCCCAAACCCGAAGGGGGTTCGCCCCTAAAAATTGCGCTGAACTGCAGATAAGGAGGGTATTGTGCACCAATTTTGAGGGGGGGGGGGGGGAAACAACATCTTTACTCGCCGGCTAAAAGGTCACGGTGGCTCTCACTCCCTCGCTAGGAGGGGGGTGCCGGCCGCGACTGCTGGCGTGTGATCGCCGCCAGCGCAAACTAAAAACAATGTAAGAATGGCCATTTCGGATCTTTTCAAAACCTTTCACAAACAGAAGCCAAGGTTGTTCTTTATTTAAAAGATTTGCCTTTTTCGTGCGTGTTTTTGTAGCTGCGAAACATGAAATACGATTTTGTTAGTTAGCTGCTTTGCGTTAACGTCTATATAATACGAGAAATGGCAGGTACACACTTGTCTGCTCGTCGTGTCCTGAGAAACTACTGATTATACCAGGCATTGCACGCAATGATGGCTAGTTTGGCTATGAACAAAGGCGTGCAAAGGAAGGGGCAGCTGGAGAAAAATCTACCTCTTGGTTTTGTGCTCATCCGATGGCTGAAGGCAGCAAAAAAGGGCACAGATTATTCGTGTAGGAGCTGTTCTCGGAGAGTAATTTAAAACCAAGTGAGGAGCCTTTTCTTTTTGGGTTCCCGCTGAGACAGACTTGCCAAAAAATATTGGTGCGCTCGGTGCCCCGAAGCTATCTTTGTGCTATGAGGAGCACCGTATATTACAGGGGGTCAGAAAAATATGACCACCTGGGAATGTTTAACGAACATGGAAAACACGAAAGTGTTTCATTCCGGGATTCTCGAAGATTTCACTTACGTCATATCCGTCACCGAAGCGACGCCAGTACAACGAAGCAAGCGGCCTGTAAAGGATGCACCCCTGCACACAGGGTTTTCCTGCGGGGAAGCAACCTTTAGTACTATAGAGTACCTTACACCAAAGTCGTTCAATGCTTCTCTGGTCATGAAACTCGCGGCGAAGTTTCGTACGAGGACAAAGGCTACCGCGAGGGGCGCCACCGCAAATCGGAGGGCATCGGGCGCGGCCGCCTCTGCTCTGTAGCCAGACCGGCGGGCAGGAACGTAGTAGCGG
>NW_027526225.1:77310998-77325689 GCF_048455015.1 Haemaphysalis longicornis | reverse complement strand
GTTTTATTCCGGGATTCACGAAGATTTCACTTACGTCATATCCGTCACGGGAGTGACGCCAGTACAACGAAGCAAGCTGCCTGTAAAGGGTGCACCCCTGCACGCAAAGTCTTCTTGCGGGGAAGCGACCTTTAGAACTAAAGAGTTAAAGGTGTCAACCTGTGCGGACGTGCTTTTCTGGTGCTCCGACAAAAGCGTGTTTCTACAGTGAAGGACAGCGGAAAGGCAGAGGCAGCGGAGGACAACCGAAGCTGAGTATTTACCTGCATGGTTCTTTCTAGTTGTGTCGGGTTTTTTAGCCGAGATGACGCGTAGAAAGCTGGTACAGTGTGGTAGCGGTCCGCGGCAAGTAGACGCAGAGGAGCTTCACCGGGATGGCGGAGAGGCAGACGAAGGGGCAGGTGCGTGTCGTTTATGCTTAGTGGTGTCGCGGCTAGAACGCGTAGAAGCGGATAACTCGGGATTAGCTAAACGGGTTGCAGAACTGGAGGCAGCGCTAAGTAACGAACGCGACGAACGGAGGGCCGTTGAGGGAAAGTTAGAAGCAGCTGAGAGGAAGCTAGAAAGGATTGTCATTTCGCCAACAAATGACGAACACCTCGGCCCATGCAGGGAAGCGGAGGCATGCACCGAGGTGACATCGGGGGTGGAAGCAACGAAAGGCAACAGCTACTCCCACGTGCTGTAAGATAGGACAGCAAGATGATCTGTCGATAAGCCGGGTACCAGTAAGGAGCGGCACGTGGCAGATGATAGCTTGGTAATAATTGCGGGTGACTCTAACATGAAGAGGAGCAGCGCTGCCATAGTGGAAAAGGTAAAGGGGGATAAGCGTGTGAAGGTGGGGTGTTTCCCTGGTCAAACGATGCAGACGGTGATGCCTCGAGTGAAGGGGCAGCTGACCTTGTCCAGTAAAGCTAGAAACCTTGTGGTGATTGCCGCGGGGCTTAACGTTGTTTTAAAGTGAGAGGAGGGAAAACTTGGCCAGGAGATAGCGAAGGGGGTAAAGGACCTGAGGGCGACAGCCCCAAATGTGCTCATTGCAGTCTGCACCGTGCCGGAGGTGATGAAGCAGGGCGTGCACACCGAACGGGCAGTACTCGCTGCTAACAGCGAGGTCGTGAGGCGCGGCAGGGAACTTGGGCTTGAAGTGATAGACGTGAACAGGGTAGTGGGCAGCATTGGACATAGGCAAGCTTTTCGGTGGAACGGGATTCACTTCAGACCCAGGCTAGGAAACAAGGTGGGGTGGCGCTTAGGTTGGAGAGCGGTAGCTTTTTTAGGGGGCCCCGCGCAGCTAAGGAAGGCAAACTAGGAGACAAAGGGGAAGCGAGGGACACATGCACACTCAACGCTGGGAGGCAGCCAGGCCTAGAGCTAAACGGAGAACCTACAGATGTAACTGAGAACGTTGACAGAAGCAATTTAAGTGGAAACAATGGAGCGAACAGTTTTGTAAAAGACAAAAATAGACCCCGTAAGCAGAAAGGGAAAAACAAATGCCATAAATATTTAATAAGCTACATAAATATGCAGGGAGGCAGAAAGCCTGATAAGTGGGTGGAAATTTAAAACCAACTTCAACGGGAAGAAATAAACGTGTACGCTTTAACTGAGACTCACCTCCGAGACCTAGAAGCCCCACCTGTCATAGACAACTAGGTCTGGAAAGGTTGCAACAGGACCACAGGAATGAAGAGAGGGGGAGGTGTTGGCATGCTCATTAAACAAGGGACCGACTGGCAGAGAGTGCATGAAAGCTGCAAAGAGCATCTATAAGTTAGAGGCACCATAGAGGGGAAAATACATGGTTAGGAGTGGTGTATCTGTGGACCGGAAGTAGTGCTAGAGAAGCAAATGAGGAAATGGTAAACCGTTCGAGAAGAGATATAAACGAGTTCAAATGTTCGCGTGAAATAACCTTAGCTGGAGATATGAATGCCCATATAGAAGGTTCGGATGGATATACAGACCACAACGGTTCTCTAGTGATAGATCTATGTCAGAAAAACCGGCTTGTAATAGTAAACATGGAAAGCAAGTGTGACGGACAAATAAGGTGGGAAAGCGGTAACAGACAGTCCAGCATAGACTACAGTTTAGTATCCGGGACAGTATACGAAAGGTTGTGGGAAATGAGGATAGATGAAAATGGAACAGACAGCTTAGGAAGCGACCACAAGCGGCTTATCTTGTACTTTGGAGGCGCAACCCGGACAAATTTCGAAATAGGTACAATAGGAGGAACTAATTTGAACAATGAGCAGTTAAAGATCGTCGCTGATAGAATGGAAGGTAAATCAATAAATACCCAGCCAAAAATTGAGATTACGACGAAATGATTGCGTTCATAAAGGGTAAGATGAATGAAACAAAGCAACGAAACCGATGGAAAGGAAAGAGAAAGCCGAGAAGCTGGTGGAATGTACTAAATAAAACCAGGAAATAAAAGAGGCTACTTACCAGCGAAGAAAGGCGTCGGTGGTAGTGAAGGAGAAATGGGATATCTATCGGAAAAAACTAGAAGTGCAGAAAATGGTGCAAGCAACGATGAAGCAGAAAAGCGAACAATGGATGGCAGAAATGCAGAAGAAGGACAAAAGCGCATCCAAGAAGTTTTGGAACCATGTAAAATTACTAAGCTCAAAAAACGATATACATCAAAAATTCTTCATTGATGAGGAGGGGAAACATTTAGAAGGAGAGCACGCGTTCGCGCATATTCGAGTGATTACTGAGAAGTTTGGGGCAATAGTGGTAGGGAAACCTGCACCGATAACATCAGCGCCACAGAAGACTGCGGAAAGGGAAATAAGTTTGAGCAGCCTTGATTGGAAAAAGGCAGAGCAAAAGGTTTCCCCCCAGACAACAGTGGGCCCGGACGGAATTCCAATGCGACTGATAAACCTGCTTGGACCTAGAAGTAAGAATCGTTTATGAGGGCAATAGAAAAAGTGATAGAAACCAAACAAATACCTGAGGACTGGCTGGAAAGTAGGATGAATTTAATATATAAAGGCAGAGGAGACAAACCCAGCATTGATTCATACAGACCACTCACAGTAACGTCAGTGGTGTATAGATTCGTAATGCAGGCGATAAAATCAGAAATTCAAGCATGGATGGAAGAAAATGAAATACTTGGGGAACTGCAGAATGGATTTAGACAAGACAGGCGACTGGATGGCAATCTGTTCGTGATAACGCAATGCATTGAAATTGCGAAAGCAAAGAATAAACCATTATGTATTACGTTCTTGGACATTAAAGGGGCATATGACAACGTAAACAGAGAACGGCTGTGGAGAATGCTGAAACTCCAGGGATTAGATGACGAGTTAATACAGTTCCTTATAGCAATCTATAAAGACAACAGAGTGCACCTTACATGGGAAGGACAGAAATGCGCCCAGCAGATCAACGTCAATCGGGGACTGGAACAGGGATGCCCTTTCAGCCCAATACTGTTCATGCTTTACATGACAGGGTTAGAAAAGAAACTGGAAGAAAGTCAAGTAGGGTTTAGCCTAACCCATATGCTGCAAGGCGAAGTGGTACAACAGCGTATTCCGGGAATGTTATACGCAGACGACATTGTTCTTTTAGCTGATAACCAGACCGATATGCAACGGCTAATAAATATTAGCGGCCAGGAAGCCACCGACCTCGGGTTAAATTTTAGCGCAGAAAAGTCAGGAATAATGGTTTCCAATTATGCTACCACTGACGCAGTGCCTATCCAGCAAGGCGAATTACCTAGAGTAAAGGAATATAAATATTTGGGAGTGTGGATAAACGAAGGGGATAACTACTTAAGAACTCACGAGGAGCAACTTAAGGTTAAGGGAAAGCGACACGCAGCTATAATGAAGCTTAGCGCTCTGTGGGGGTATAACGAATATGATGTAGTAAGAGGAATGTGGAAAGGAGTAATGGTTCCGGGTCTCACCTTTGCGAATGATGTATTCTTCTTAAAATCAGACGTTCTATCAGGCCTTGAAGTGAACCAGAGAACGGTAGGTCACCTGGCCTTAGGCGCCCATGGAAAAACTACTAACGAAGCAGTACAGGGAGATATGGGCTGGGCGTCATTTGAAGTTAGAGAAGCACAGAGTAAAATATGTTTTGAGATGAGGTTGAGAGCAATGGATTAACGAAGGTGGGCAGCTAAGGTTTTTAGATACCTATACTTGAAAAGCGTGGACACGCAGTGGTTAAGAAAGACTAGAACGCTAAGGATGAAATACGGAAAAAATAGTGGAGAATCCAAAACAGCTAAGGTAACCAAAAAAGAGGCAAGGCAGATTGATACGAATAAATGGAGAGAAAAAATGGAAGCTAAAACGTCGTTAGAGATGTACAGGGCTGAGAAATCGAACATCAGAAAGGAAAATTTCTACGATAATTCCCGGGGCAGTGCTTTGCTTTTTGAGGCTAGAGCAGGTTGCGAACTAAGAGCTTTGTGGGGAAGTATTCACAAAATGATGGGGTATGCGTGGTCTGCAGAAAAGAAACAGAAACTATGCGGCACATTGTGTTAGAATGTGAGGGTAACCATACAAATCTACATAAGGGAAATATTCGGCTTCCAGAAGCCCTAGGATTCAGGGGTAGAACAGAGGAAGTTAACTTCAAGGCTGTCGAGGGGATGAAAAGAAGATTAGAATGCTGGTGGACAAAAAGCAGAGAGGGGAGTATTGCCTAGGACAGTTACCACCTGTAACAGAAAAAAAAAGTATTTTGTACCTAATAAGCTTTTTGTGCCTGCCCTAAGCAGCGCTAGTATTCAACCAAGAGTATAAAACATAGGTATAATAGTCCTTTTTGGTAAGATGACATGTCATCACCCCGCTAAAAAGGGGAAACCAATAGCAATCATCAACCATCATCATCATCAGTACGTTATATTTAGGGTTGTTCTTTTTCAGGTTTTATATTTTAACACGGAAGTGTATTATGCCGGGATACACACATATTTTCCTGACGTCAAATCCGTCACGGAAATGACGCCAATACAGCTTTGCCGAAGCGACACGCTAGCAGGACGTCACTCGTCAAGCACACCCGCAAGACAGCCGCCGCTCCGCAAATCATGCTCAGCTGCAGATTTCGCTGCACATTTCACTTTCGTGTTTTACCGATTCCTATGACAGAGGAATCAACCGCAGTTTTTTTATGATCGCGTTTCGTCTGTCCATGACTGCACATAAAGCCCTAGTGGCCGCGTTTTCGCGTACGGGAAGCGACGCACCCTCGCCAAGTGGGCTCGGCCGCCACAGTGTTCTCATGGCCTAATATTTTAGAGTTTGTGCTGTTCATAGACCACATCTGGGGTAGGGAGGATTGCCTGCTTTAATAGCGCCTATTTCTGATGTCTGACGAACCATGCGCTCGCCGGACCGGTGCTTGAACCTTGGTGAACCGTTCTCTGATTTGCTCCTTGTTCTCTGGCCTGTCGCGTTCTCTGCTTTTTTCTCTGGCCCGACACATTTCAACTGTTTTGCTGAGGGACGGGTTACCCGTGATGACGTGTGCTGCATGTTTTTGTCCCTAATAACCAGTATTATACTACTGCGCAGTAGTCGCTTTTTGAGTTTTTCAAAATCACAACTTGTCGCGAGCGATTTAGGGCGAAAACCCTAGACCTTTTGGGAGCAGGCCCACTGTTGTAGACTGTTCGTGCGGGCTTGAGACAAAGCAGTGGAATGACCTGAAAATTGGAGTCTTCACGAAGGAAGTGTTGGTATTGTGGGAAGGCACGTTGTTGAGTCAGCAATTGCGCTTTAGGGAGTAATTCAGTGCAGAAATAGATTAAGTGTCGCACACCAGCTGTAATCGGAGAGTGGCACTGTGCGCAGGATGGTGTGGCGGCGGAAGTGTGTCAATTGTGTAAACTTCCCTATCCAATGTTTCGGATTCAGAATGCAGCACTCCGACGCGTCAATGGTTCCGTTTCCTGCAAGACCGTAAGGGCCTGAGGGATGTTGCAGCTACCGGAAGACGAGTCAGTCACACACGATATTGTGAATAGCGGAAGTTTCCTAGAATTTTAAATAAAGAAGTTTGAGGTCACTGGTAACACTTGTTTGCTTCATTTCTGTTTCCTCTCGCATTGAGCTCCAGTATTGGCGAGTCATCAGATATCGGCTATCTGAAAAGGAGACGTTCGTGTCGCCTGCAGCCGACGATTAGGAGGGGAGTGCAATCTGGCTGTGAGACGTTTCTTTCTCCAGCAAAACTTCCTGGACAGAGCGTATAGAAGTGTGCCCAACTTGGCTAAGGAAATGCGTTTAAACCAACTGGAGGTGTCTGATCCAACCAAAATGAAGTTGGTGCCCACCAAAATACTTAGACTGAACAAAGACGGTCGCTTGGGGTGTAAAACCGGAACAACTGTGGGCAAGACGAATGTTTTTTGGAAATGAGAAAAACAAGAAAGATGGCATACAATTCTTCAAAATGGCGCCTGTTCGTATTCTGCGCCGAATGAAAGATTGTGCTTAGTTATGTTTCTCCCCTAGGCGTGACGCGCCTGCAATAGTTACTGCGACAACCCTCGGAGCACAACGTTTTCTCGCCTCATAGGGAAGCTCGTCTAAACAACTTTTCATATTTTGGTTTACTATATTCAACATTACTTCAAAAGAAGTTCGAGGTAAGTCCTCATCATCATCATCATCATCACCACCACCACCAGCCTATCTACGCCCACTGTAGGGCAAAGGCCTCTCCCATTAATCTCCAATTATTCCGGTCCTGACCGTCTTGTGCTCACTGCAACAAATTTATCCCCGCAAACTTATTGATCTCATCTGCCGCCCCCTGCCACGCTTGCCTTCTCTAGGGATCCACTCTGTTACCCTTAATGACCAACGGTTATCTTGCCTTCGCATTACATGCCCTGCCCACGTCCATTTCTTCTTCTTAATTTCCACTAATATGTCCTTAACACGCATTTGTTCCCTGACCCACTCTGCTCTCTTCTTGCCCCTTAGTGTTACACCTATCACCTTCCGATCCATTGCGCGCTGAGTCGTCCTCAATTTAAGTTTAACCCTCTTTGTGAGCCTCCAAGTTTCTGCCCCATAGGTGAGTACCGGTAGATGCAGCTGCCGTACACTTTCTTCCTCAGGGACAATAGTAGGCTGCCATTCATTATCTGAGAATGCCTGCCGAATGCCCTCCACCCTTATCCTTCTAATTATCTCTGCCTCACGGTTGGGATGAGGGGTCACAACTTGGCCTAAGTAGATACATTCGCTTGCCACCTCCACTGCCTCGCCACCTATCTCAAACCGCACTGCTGTCTTGAGGTTATTGATCATTACTTTAATTTTCTGCATATTAATTTTCAGGCCCACGGTTGCGACGTCAAGCTCCGGGGACGTTGCTGAAAACGTTGTTACTGTGTTTTCAAACCTACCTTTTAACAGCGGAGCTCTTGCTACTGGCTGTAAGTTCGCCGTTGCAAGAAAAAAATACCAAGAAAAAGCCTAGCGCTCGTGAGTGCATGCCTGGTTGCGACCGCAGATTCACCCGGTCACACAATGGCTTCAGCAAAAAAAAAAAAAAAAAAAACATCCAGCGCTGTCGCCAAGCGCTACCACGCATGTAACAAAAAATTGGCCGCGTATCTGCTCCTTTCGTTGCAAATGTCGTGAAAAGACGATAGTCTTTATCGACTTTTGCCAAGTAAATGCCTCCCTTCGCTTTCCCGCTCACCTCTCATGTTGTTCCTCTTGCGTCGCGCTCCTCCCAAGGTAAAGATGCCAAAGGTTTTCTTAAATCATTTTAAATTTCCCGCGTTCCACTGCTCCAAACCGGGTGTCTCGATGCCAACGCTGCCGTACCACGAAGACGCGCGTGAATCGAGGCGCCCTACTTCAACGTTTATAGAACCGCGTTTCCCTACTCCACGTGCGTTGCAAGCAGATCGTAGAACCTATCTAGTGGAACCTTTCGTAACTGTTGCAGGTTGATTTCTTAAAATGTCGTCAGAAGCTATAGTGGCGCGGGCGACAGCAGGCAACGGCGGAGTGAATTTTTTTCTGCAGTTGATGAAGTATTTAATTTCGCAAAGTCAAGCATCTATAATTTTTTATAAAGGAAAACTGAAAATATCACTTCTGTATTAATTTGTTGTCTTATATTTGCGCAATGTCTTCTTGTTCTTCTTCAACAATGCTGACAAGTATTAACATTACACCGGACTTAGACGGGTAGATTTAGCTGTGACTATATAAGACTATTGCGCAGGCATTGTTTTGCTTTGGCCGGGTGGCTGAATCGAGTCACAGACAGACAGACAGACAGACATACAGACAGACCAAAATTTCTCGGTTTAAGTAGCCCAAGAAAGACTATCGTCTTTAAAAATCTCTAGGGCTAATGCTAAAGTTGGAAAGATACCCTGCTTGGGAGAGGTCACTACGGCGGCCGCAATCTCTAGAGGCCATTATGGATGATTGGAGTCGGCTACGAGTGTGCCAGTCCTTCCCGAGACGACTTGCAGATCCCGCCACCTCTGCTTCGAGTAGGTGACGAAGAGCTGGTGGAAGTCTACAGTGCTGAGGACGACTTTGCATCTATCACTCACCGCGAAGAAGACGACGACCTCTTCGATGCGTATGACGACGATTACTAGCACCGCAGCTATGCAAATAAACAATAATACTGAAATATAACTATGTGTCCGGCAATATTCACCTATACGACAGCTCCGCCATTCCAAACTCGCGCGTGAATGCAAGCTTCCCTGAATTTTTCAATCTCGACTCATGTTTTGCGGCGTGTGCATCCCCCCCCCCCCCCCCCCACCTTCCGTTTCAGGCCGTCTACCTGTTGGCGGCCGGGGTGATCCTGTGGCAGATCTAGCCGCGGTCTGCACCCCGACTCTCCCACGGCGGGCGCTACCTGCTGCTCTGCCTATACGGATCATCGTGATGTTCACGCCGGCGGTGGCCGCGGCTAGCCTGTTCCTCGGCTTGCGCGATGTCCACACCGGGCCATACTCCGAAGACTACATCCATTCGGACAACAAGCCATCAACTCGTTCCGGTCAACGGAGGTGGAGGGGATGCCCATGATGACGACTTCAAGGACCTCTGTTAACGCAGGTTTCCCTCTGTAAGAGCACCACAACAAGGATGCCACCGAGAGGGCCTTTCAGATGCCCCACCAGATGGCGTTGACTGCGACGCGGCCCGAAACCGAGGTCTTAGAATTTGTTGCCCGCTGCTTCGCCAATGTATCACACATCGACAGTCGGGAGCTCACACTACTTCCCTGGTTAAGGGTAGCGTCACTAAATAAGCTACGCTTAGGAGTACCGCCACTTCGTGCTCCCGGAAGCGTCTGGGGGCCATTTTGTTTCTGGCTTGCAGTGTTGCCATCTCTCCCAACGAAACCGCTGCCGGTTGTGACGGGCAGAGTGCGACCGGCCGCTCTAGCTTCCGCGCAGCAGAGAGAGAGAGAGAGGCGCCCAGAAACAAAATGGCTGCGCCAATATGTAAACAAATATCACGTGGTGCCGACCGACCAATAAAAATCCTGGCGGCACATAACAATGAGAGAAAAGAGTGCCAAAAAGAGTGCCAGCTAAAAGCCTTTATTTAGTGACGCTATAGTTAAGGGCGAGACCAAGAACAGCGCAGCGTGTGTTTCCTGAATGCGGGAAAATGCAGCAAATTCGATAACATACTGTTGAAGTGCTGCTGGGGTTAGTCCGAAGCTTGTTACTCCTCCGCAAACACGAACGTAGCTATGTGAAGACCACTTCGCCCGAGGGATGGTTAGTCCTCGGTTTTGACCCGCAGCTAATTTACACGGCGGGGGGCACATGTTTAATTTTTTGCGAGTGTTCGGTTTATGCAGTGTACTGCGGGACGAATTCTTGTTTCAGACGTGACGCTGAAGCACTTCGTTGGGAACTCGTTCACAAGAACAACAAGAAAAACTAATTTTTGAGACTGCAGTATTTTTCCGTCGTGGCAGCTTGAGCGAAACTTTGTTAAAGCGCATGTGCGAAGGAATCGTGGTCACCAAAAGTGCGTTCATGTCCACTTCTCTTCTCCATGCTGTTCATTGTAGCGAGAAGCTTGAACGCAGCGCATTAAAATGCGTCGGAAGTTCGGTAGACAGTTACATTACACAAGAGTTTTGAAGAAGTTGCCACTTGAAGCGAAAGCACGGCTCTTCGTAGTCTGTGCTGAAAAAGGGAGCTGAATGACGTAGTGACGAGTGAAAGCACAAATGCGGCACAAAGAAGGAACTGCACAGGTGAAATTCTTCTCACGGAATTGTAAAAGTAGTGCGACTGACATTATTCTACCGTCGGTAATATGGAAACGATCACGGCAGCTGACAAGAGAACAAAAGCAAACCGCTGGTCAGGGTCATATATGAGTTTCTGTGGCCGTAACCGTAAATGATAATGACTTACTGTTGTCGTTCTTTGAGGGATGGCATTACAATCCCTCGCCTCTTCCCCTCCTCACTTGTGACTTTTACCCTCAACCGAATACTTTGCAGTGGCTTAGCTCGGCTATGCCAGGATATACGTAGCGTGAGCTAAGGTTCAGCAATCCAATTCAATTCACTCCAATCCAGTCCAGTCCAGTCCAGTCCAGTCCAATCCAATCCAGTCCAGTCCAGTCCAATCCAGTCCAGTCCAGTCCAGTCCAGTCCAGTCCAGTCCAGTCCAGTCCAGCCCGGTCCGGTCCGGTCCAGTCCAGTCCAGTCCAGTCACTGCTCCTCGCGCATGCGCAGCACGGCTCTCCAGGAGCCACGCGAAACGGCTATCAAGCGGCTCCGACGCAGCCTCAGACTTGGGTACTGCGCAACGGAGACGCACAGCTGGGCACGCGCCGGCGCCAGGGCGTCTGCCGCGGCAATGACGTCACCCCTCTGAAATGCGCAGACCGGCGAATGTGCAGACCCAATTCTCTACACACCCATACTCCACTTGAATTGGATTTCCGATCCAATCCAATACAATCCAATTTAATCCAATCCAATCCAATGCTCCTCGCGCTTGCGCAGCACGGCCCTTCAAGGTCCACGGGAAACTGCTTAACCTCGGCCAGTGTAGCTTACGCTACAAAAAACTAGGTATCATTCGCTCCTAACGTTAATCACAGATAGATGACATGGCGTGTCGGTGTGTGTCTGTCATCTAGGAGTTGTGTTCTGTGTATGAGCGTATCCACGAATGCGTCTATCACCAGGTCATCGTGCTTTACGTATACCATCCGCGTTGAAGTGGGATCTAATGCTGAACAATAAAGATATCAAGGCAGAGCGTTTTCTTTCGGTTGGCACAAATCTCAAGTTCGCAATGCGCAGAAAGAGTATGCGAGACCCGAGACCACGCGCGCAAAACGCGAGCGGGGCGATCTCGGAGGCCATGGTTGACCGGGCGGATACATTTCTAACAACCTAATAATTTGGGTTCATTTCCCGCAACGTCGACATGGATGCTTGAGGCCAGTGGCCCCAATATCTGTCAGAAACGAAGCATTTAAAGTTTCACGAGAGTAGGTAGTTTAAAAAACCAGGAAATTATATTGGGTCTCTAAATACTGTTTACTTTTCCACCTTATATTTTTAAAACTCAAAATTGGTTCTTTCTGCTCTTGAATAAAGGTGCAAGTTGGGAGGAGGACGGGACGTTCTTCTGGATAAACCTGCAAAACTCTAAGCGTTGAGAAATCGTTTCATTTCTTTATTCGGCCAAAACAAGGTCATCGGTGTTTTTGCGTACAACACTTCTCAGTTTCCTTCATTTTTGCCACGTTGATTGGTAAAGCTGAGACTGAGGCTCGCCAATCCTACGATCCGCTGAAACAGTTATTCCCCCTTGTGGAAGTGGCCTCATTTTTTGTCACTAAGGCGGAGTGCCGTTTGGGACCAGTGAAGTGTACCAACGGCCCGTTGCCAAAGAGACTGCCTGCAGACATTCTTTCAGCAGTGCTCAAGTCTTCGGAGGCGCTCATACGCTTTCTCGGATTGTCGGGCTGAAACAAAAGGAAATATAGCCGCGTGGACATCGGTGTTATTTGCATCATTTTAAAGGTGCTCTTGTTTCCGCCTTCTCTATTTTTAACTATACCTTCCTTGTGCCCTCCTTTTCTCAGCCTACTTCCCTCTTTTTATATATCATCATCATCATCATTAACATCAGTCTGGTTGTGTCCACTGCAGGACATCTCTGTCTACAGGGATATTTATTTTATATATATATATATATATATATATATATATATATATATATATATATATATATATATATATATATATATATATATATATATATATATATATATATATATATATATATATATATATATATATATATATATATACGATAGGATAGAAAAATGCGCTTGGACCCGGTTATAATTCTTGCAGTTCTTTGAGCTTTACGGTGCATTATTTTTTATGTGTCATTTGCTATACCGAAAATTTCCAACGCACTCAATAAGCTCTCCGCTCTTCCATCGTAAAGCGGATTAGAACGAGCAAGATAACGTGGCGCTGAACGGAACAGTGTCATAGAAACAAGCCTACACTGTATACATCTCACCTGCAACACGGGATTTTCGCTTCCAAACTTGTGCAGGCTTAGGGGATCAATACCATTGCCACTGTGATTTAACATTTATAAGACAATTGCTAACTTACCCATTAGAATTTCATTTCATTTATTTGCTCCTTAAAGGCCCGAAGGCATTACATAAGGGGGGAGGGGGGGGCTTGCGCCAAGGTATAAGAATACATGCAGCGAAAATAACAACAACAACAACAACAAGAAGACTACAATAAAAGGCAACATCAGTTAGGAATAGCGAAACTATTGTAAACATAATTACTGGAGGGAGAGAGAGAGAAAAAAAAAAAGAGAACGTGACAACGAAATTTTCACAATCGATTCGGCAGGGGTATCACGTGAAGGCTGAAAGGTTCACCGTTTCAAGTTTTTTGCGAAATATTTTTCGGTTAGGGCTAGAGCTATGTCATTGGGTAGGGAATTCCAAATTGCTATTGCGTGAGGAAAGAAAGAACTATTCATTGATAATGTACGGCACTTGATTCTAAGATTGGGTGGCTGTGGTTAAGATGGGCAGAAGCTCTTGGGGAAGGGGGGGGGGGGGGGGGGGCGGGCGTTAATAAAGCATGTCGTGATTGTGGCGGGAAATAAAAGGTGTGTAGAAGGCACAAACGAGCGATAATGGCGTGTAGCGAGGGTGGGGAGATTGATGGACTGTTTGAGTGACGTCACACTGTCTGTGTGGGAGTACTGTGATGTTATAAAACGAGTGGCACGGTTTTGTATTGATTCCAAATCGTGGGAAAGATATGATTGCGAGGGGTTCCAAATTGATGATGCATATTCTAGCCTTGGTCGAACGAACGTTAGATATGCAAGTTTTTTAACATCGGCGGATGCGGTTTTAAGGTTGCGACGGAGGTGGCCAAGTGTGCGTGAAGTGTCTGAGCAGATGGATTCGATATGGGACACCCATGACAACGATGACGTCAGATGAACACCAAGGTATTTGTACGTAGTGGCCGGGATTACTGGTACCGATTTAATTGTGTACATGTGTTGAACAATAGTGTGTTTTCGGGAGAATCGCAAGACTGCATTTTTCGAGGTTTAATGGCATGATGAATTTATCGCACCAAGTAGAAATTGTGTTGAGATCGTGTTGCAAGGAGTGGTTGTCGGAGGGGGAGCGGATGGGGTTATAGATGACGCAGTCATCATCGAATAATCGTAATTTTGCTGTAATATTGGTCGGTAAATCGTTTATGTAAATGAGGAACAACAATGGTGATAGGCTTGCGCCTTGCGGGACTCCCGAAGTTACATTGGTGAGCGATGAGCGTTCGTTGTTAGCGGTAATATATTGCATGCGGCCTTGTAGAAAGTGTTCGATCCAGCGTAGTATATTAATGGGAATTCCAAAAGAAGAGAGCCTAAGCAAGAGAATTCCACGGTTTGTCCACGGTTTGTGGAATTGTGGAACCGTGGAATTGTCCATGGCAATTCCCCGGTTTGTCCCATAAGCGGAGAGTTTTCATTTCCTCGTTGGGGGGGGGGGGGTCGCCCCCCCCAGAATTTAAGCCCACGATGATGATGATGATGGTTATGGTGGTGGTGATGATGTTTAGTAACGGATGGATCTATCCTTGCGAGATATGCCGGCAATTGCTCCCCCGATCAACACCTTCTTGCCGCTGTGCGCGGGAAATCACCAGGAGTCGCTGAGGCGTGTGTCCCTTAAAAACCCGAGGATCAGGCGCAAAATGTCTCTCCTCGGGGTCCAGTGGCCTATAGGAAAAATTATGTCACCCAAAGAGGCACGCGGAGCGGCTCTCAAAGCTAACCTCTCCGTCGCATGCTCTCGGCAGTCCATAAGAAAATGACCGATGTCACCTGTTACACAACACGTTGCGCACATGATGATGATAAAATGTACCCAATATCATGTGAATGCATACATGCACACATACATGCATACATACATGCACACATACATACATACATACATACATACATACATACATGCGTGCGTACATACATACATACATACATACATACATACATACATACATACATACATACATACATACATACATACATACATACATACATACATACATACATACATACATACATACATACAT